>NC_041342.1:26120664-26170664 GCF_004354835.1 Perca flavescens
GTGAGTGTTAGGACATTTTCTTATAAGTAAATGTGTATTTTGCAGCACTTGCATTGCTGTAATATAATATGCTCATTTCAGGTTCATAATTGTATTTTGAGTTTGTACCAGAATAGATTTACATGATTTAATTTTGAAAAAGCACCATATTTTTGTTGTGCTGCACATTGCTGCAGCTCCTCTTTTCACCCTGTGTGTTGAGCTCTCTGTTTTAGCTACAGAGTGAGGCATCGCACTTCTATTCCCATCTTTGTTGAGTAGCTAGGTAAGGATCACATCAGCTAGCTATTTGTTTCTACAACTTCAGTCAGTACAAAGCAGGATTAGCAGAGAGACTTCTTCTAAATGAGGGCACACTTCTGATTTAGCATGGAATGTAAGTAGTTATTTTTTAGATTATGGTGAACTAGTGTGTGTTGTAGCGGTGTTTTGCCATTCAGAATGAGCTAGCATGCTAGCGCTAGCATGCTACGGTTAGCCACCTCGTCTCGGCTACTGACGTAGAAAGCCGTGCAGATTTTGACCAGCTCTCCCGGAGACTGAAGGCAGGAATCATTCAGAAACCGTATCTCACTCAAAACAGCATGGCTGTCGACCAGTGTTTCCCAAAAGCCCAAGATGATGTCCTCAAACGTCTTGTTTTGTCCACAACTCAAAAATATTCAGTTTACTGCCATAGAGGAGTGAAGAAACTAGAACACTTTCCCTGTTAAGGGGCAGTTAAAAATGAAATATTTTCATCCAGTGTGGTCGTATGGAGAAGAAGACGCACGAGAGACAAGCAGAGAGGTGTGTGTGTGTGTGTGTGTGTGTGTGTGTGTGTGTGTGTGTGTGTGTGTGTGTGTGTGTGTGTGTGTGTGTGTGTGTGTGTGTGTGTGTGTGTGTGTGTGTGTGTGTGTGTGTGTGTGTGGGGGGGGGGGTCGGCTGTGTGATTGAAGAGGGTTTGTCAGGATAATTCTCTTTGATTGGAGTCTCTGTCTCGTCTCTCTGTTGTGGTGAGCGTCGGCCTACGTACCCTTGACTTGGCCTCCTTGTCCTCTGTATCATCCCTCTCTCCTTGACTCCTTTCCTGCTTCTGTCCATCACTTCTGTCTATCGGGGCTCAAAATAAAAGAGCCAGCAGGAAGTTAGCCTTCTCAGGATTATAATTAGATCTAGGAATGAGTTCATGTAAGGTAGTAAATCATTTTGAATCGCGGAAACTGCTCATAGATATATTAAAAGATGTTTTTGGAGGGAATTTTCCATCCGACTGAATGTGATGACTGATCTAACTCGAGGCACAGAGGCTGGCTGGCAGCTGATTGCAGTCTGTTTTCAGCGTGAGCCTATTTTCTTTTTTTTTTTTTTTTTTTTTGCACTTGGAGCGTCTCCCAGGGCCGTGCATATTGGGTTTCACTGACCTGACCTGACTGCTCTACAGCTGATGGGCTTTTGGTGAAAGAAGATATTAAATCAAATTTGAATCCAGCTGTTTTGCCTTTTTTAAATCTTTTGAGAAAAGGAGGCTGTTTTAACTACGGCAGTATTTGAGTACTGTTTTTGTGGCGTACAAATGTGGCAAGTTTTATCTGATTATTTATTCATTCATCGCTTACTAGGTGTCTTCACATCACATCATTATTCATTTGTCATCATGAGCTGTTTTTTGAATGCCAATCAGAACAGCTAACTATAATTTGAAATTAGGAATTAGATATTTGTAATCCTTTTGAACGAAAGTATATGGTTGGTTTAATCATTCATAAACAGGATCCCATTACCATGCGCAGTGGCTGTTCTGGGTGCAGTGAGCAGGCGTTCCCATGGGTTTTTCTTTTTTTTTTTTTTTTTTTTTTTTTTTTTTGGGGCCTTGAGACAGAAAACAGCAGAGGCCCCACAGTAACAGATGCCTGTTCACATTCATGACTATTAGCTGCTTCCCCTGTGGCAGCCACACCATCCAGATATCACACAACATGCTCTCACACACTTCTGTATGGATTTGATACAGAGTCGATACTGTTCCCACACATACCGAACTAACTGTGTTTAAACACACACACACACACACACACACACACACACACACACACACACACACACACACACACACACTCACTGCATATACTGTTTGACCCTGGCCTACATCCCTAGGGGGGTTCCCATGCTATTTAACCACTGCTTTTGTTGCAGGGGTCTATAGCTGAGCCTGGCACACCTTGTAACTTACAAAGCCCATTTCAGTTGGAAGCCAGTGGTTACTGAAGCCTGGGGTCACTGTGTGTGTATGTATGTGTGTTTGTGTGTGTGTTTCATGGTGGGAAAACCAAAAGACTATGATTCTCCTCAATTGTCCAGTTCCTGCTCTTTCTTTCTTTATCTCCTCCCTCTCGCCACCTTCTAAACTAATTCCAGTCAAAGCGTCCTTTAGCTTCGCCTATTACAGTGTGCAGCTTGTCCCCCTTAAAGCTGAGGTTTTACTTTTGCCTGAATTTATGTGATTCAACAAATAGAAATAAATGCAACCCACTGTGGTGTTTTGAAATGGGGTTGCTATGCATGCCACTTAGGAGAACCTTTGGTAGTCTGACTCTGTGTATTGAATCTCCGAGGTGATACCGGGCATTAGTTTTAGTGTGTTGCCAGGTGACTGATTCAGCCGGCTCAATAGACGGCAGCACAACGGTGCCTGGCGGGTGAGGAGAAGGCTCAAGCATGCTTTTGATATGAAATACCACAAAGCCAGGAAAGAGTCATTTTTTCCAAAAGCCAAGAAAGGCCACGCAGGGCTTGCCAGGACCAACTCTAAATGCAGCTGACAGTGAAAACCTGTTATTTTATTATTATGGGAAGCTACGTTTCCAATAGCAACAAGATACAGAGATGAATCCTGTAAATTGTGTAAATTCTTCAGTCAAAAAAGGGCAAAGGCTAATTCATCTTGTATCTGATTGCTTGTTTATTTGACTGTTCCAACTTTTTGTAGACTCTTTTGTAAAAAAAAAACAAAAACAAAACCCAAAGTGCTACACAAAAGAAAGCATAAATTCAGTATATTAATTGACTTTAATAATTTGACTGTAATCAGATTAAGGCAACACTCTGATAGTGGGAATTGTTATGTGAGGGCCTTTGTCGGATTAATTTCTTAATGTCACAATCTGCATTAACATAACCCGATTAGCGCACCCCGATTTTTTGCTTACTAATTACCAATCACTAACTTTGTTTTTTAAGGGCGTCGATCAAATGGGTAAAAGTAAAAAAATTTAATTTAATTTTCCCCATTATCACCAACCTTGTTTTACAGCAGCAGGCAGTTCATTTCACCAAAAGGTTGAGATAAATCATCACAGTACACTTCCTGTTCAGCACCAAATAGCAGACGGACACAATAAGCAACTAGCTGGTGAACTTAGTGGAGAAGTTAGCAGCTAAAGAGCCATATATTTTACTTGGACGTCTGCCTTCGTTGTCTGTGTGTTGGTATATCAGGGACTTTAGCACAATGAGTTGGTGTATATGTCCACAAGTAGCATCATAGCTAGCAGACATTGGGGGGGGAAATGCACATTGTTTGGGGCCACCTGTGAAATGGACTTAATGTGGCTCTTAACAATATATTCATATTATTGAACAGTCTCAAGTTTTTAGATGCAAAATCAACAAATCTGGTTTCTGTGAAGACTCTAAAAACTGAAAACAAACTTAATCTTTATCAGAGTATTTTAGGTGTAGTTTGCATGCAAACATAGCAAAAGTGTGTATATGTAAAAGTCGTCCAGAATGATAAATGCCATGCAGTACACATTAATATTTTCTTTCCTCCTTTTTGGCCTCTTTTTGTCTTTGTAGTGACATCTCCCTCTCTGCTCGCTCCAGTATTGTGTCATGGCTGTCTGCTAACTTCAGGGGGAGTTCGTCTGTCTCTTCTCCCTCAAGTCCTCTCACTGAAAGGACCTCTTTTTTTTTGTTGTAATAAATACTGTGTGTGTGTGTGTGTGTGTTTGTGTGTGTAAGGACAGGCTGCTGTGACATTTCTATTGAGTTCAAAGCAGAGAGTGGGAGTGTTTATGACACTAGAAAGCAACTGTAAGATCTCGGTGTCTGAATCTGTCACTCTTTCATACACACACACACACACACACACACACACACACACACACACACACACACACACTCTGTGAACCTGCCTCACCCCCAAGCTTGAAAACTTAGATCCTCCCTTTGTGGTCCATCTTGCTGGTCCATCATTGAATGGTATTTAATTCCTAAATAATGATCACTGCATTGACTTCCTATTATAGAAACACAGTCAATGGGCCTTTTTCTATAAGAAATACAACAGAAGATATTTGAGCTGCATATTACCACACACACACACACAGACACACGCACACACACACTCTCAAACAACACTGAGTATGTATTCTCAGCACTGATCAGACGTTAGTTCCTGTGGGTTTAAAGCGAGACCAGGCTATTTTTGTGTCAAAGGAAAGGTGTTTTCAGGAGTTTTGTATGAACACACACTGAAGTCAGACGTGTGTGTGTGTTTTCTAGTCTCCATCCATCAGCGTGTGTGTGCGCGCTGTTGTATCCAGTATCCTTTTGCATTACAATATTGGTAATTGTATGTAAACCTGCATACGTCGGTCTTTTGTATATCTGGTTTGAATTAAAACCTTACTCAGTCTTCGCTCTCCCTACTTAAATGGACAAAGCACTCAAATAAGGCCTTGAGGTACCAACAAAAGGCCCCCGGCATTAGTGTGTTGAAACAAAGTACTGGTGAGAAAATGAAATATGCACCAGGAATACCAGTTCGAAGGCTTATCAGACACAAAGACGCCACTTAGCGGTTTGATGAAATGTTTGGAGTCAGGTTTTCTCCACGATAGAAAGCATGGCGGAAGTAGTTGTACAGTTAGCTACAAGGTATTGTACCTAATACATGTGCTTGCATGTTGGCAAGCTACACAGTTTCTTGCACTGTAGTATGACAAAAGTTGAGTCAGCTTTTTTGCGGATGACACTGCTTTTTTTTACTAAGATTGCAGCAGTACTATCTTATTGAATGTTGAGGAGTCTGCGTTTTTTTTGACAGTGCTAATGCACATTACTATATTAGCTTGATATGATAAAATTCTTACGAAATGAGTGAAGTGGTCACTCCATAGAACCAGTAGGTTTATTTTCAAACAAAATCAAGATGATTTATATTTAAATAAAACAGTATTTTGAACTGCACAATATCCATATCAAATATTGTTTGCTCTTCAAGACTAGTTCTCTGTGGACTTTTGCCTTTCTACATTCTCTTCCTAATTTCCAGTGGGAGTCTGAAAGGATGAAACTTTAATGGGCCCTGTGGGGAAAGTGCGTCTGATCACAAATTTACCCTTTGCATCACCATACATTACATTACAGCATTTAGTTGAGGCTCTTATCCAGGGAGATCCATAACAGTGTTTCTAGTTTGTCACTGTCTTTTTTTTCCGTTTAAACGTATGGAGAATCCTCCCAGTGTTTTCTGCTCATTTAAGCAAGAGCAGGCAGAGCCTTAGAGCTCACTGGCCTCCATGTAGGGCTGTCGCCGAGCACTCTGCACTGTCTTCCCAAGCTCTATTCATTAATTCATTTCTTATTGGGACGGAGATAACAGGATTAGTGCTCCAAGCATCCAGGAGTCAGCAGGGAGGGAGGGGGACCCTTTAACCCTCTTCCCTCCTGCAGACAATGGCTGTGTGGGTGCCTGTGTGTGTGATTGTGTGACTTTGTGATTGTGTGGGTGTGTGTTTGTGTGCTTGCCAGATGGGACCAGTGCTTCTTCCAACTTAGAAAGTCAGCAACACTCACATGCACATGCACACACACACACACACACACACACACACACACACACACACACACACACACACACACACCACATTCTCCAGCTCTCATCCTCCTTCTGGTTTGTGTCCAATCATCCACTGCTCTTTAGGGCCGCGTTGACAAAGCTAAATATCAAGTAGGTAATAATGGCGGTGAGCTACCATGCTAAGCACTGGTGTAACCATTGTGAGCAATTTGGGGGTTAGGTGTCTTGTCCAAGGACACATTGTAACGACAACCCTGCAATTAGTGAATGGCTCGCTCTACCTGCTGAGCCACATCTCCGTCCTCTTCCTGTTATCTGCTGTAAAGCTAGCTTCATGCAAAATACGGCACAGTGGTACATAATGAAGTGAGCGTAGAGGATGGTGGATAGTTCATTGCACTACAGCACTACGCTGTCTCCCTTATTTGATCTTTGTTTTGCTCTCCCTTATTCCTCTTCTACAGCAGCGCCTCCTCCCTTTCGTACTCGTCCTCAGTTCCCTCCCACCCTCCCTCTGTTGAGACAGAGTCTATTGCCTCCTCTCTGTTACTGTGGAGAAACCGGCAGCATGCGTCCCAGGAATGCAAGCATACACACATTCCTACGCACCCACCCACCCACACACACACACACACACACACACACACACACACACACACACACACACACACACACACACACACACACACACACAACCACCCGGTGCCCTGCCAGCTTTGCGGGTCATTGTATTTGGCACGTGGCCACTATCTCCCCTACGTTGCACACACACTCTCACACACACACACACACACACAAAACACACTCGCCCCTTGCCTGACTCCTGGCTTGGCAGACAGCTCCTGCTGAGTAAGGAGGCCCTCGCACTCTTTCTTTCTTTCTCACTTGCTCTCTCTTTTTGTAGCTCCAGTTTCTTTTCAGATCAGCCTCTCTCTCTCTCTCTCTCTCTCTCTCTCTCTCTCTCCGTCTGTGTTCCTTTTATGTCCCCACAGTAGTCTCATTTCATCTCTTCTGACAGTTTAACATGTCCTCAACCTGCAGGGAAAAAGTAAACCCAAGGCACACCCATTTTCACCCATTTTCCTGACGCCAGCCCCACGTCCTTATCAAATCCTTCAAAAGGTTTTACTGTTAGCCGAATTACAGCATCGCTAAGCATGCTTTTGAATATACACGTTGAAACTGGATGTGAAGATTTAACTTTAGCCATTAGTCATGTGTCTTTATTCTCCCGTTGGCGGTAATGTCTCAACAGTGAAGAATTAGAGGTGGGGCATCTGGGATTCAGGCAGCTACATTTAGCCTTAAGATATAGACAATGTTTCACAATGGCGGGTAGTATATGAAAAGGCTTGCCCAATCCCCCCTCACAGTGACTCATAGTAATTACAGATGTAGGCTGCTGCAAAAATGAGTATAGCTTTAGATAAACCAGGGTGGAACCTGAACATACAGAGACTGCTTAAGCACAGATTTAGCAACACCTTGGTTACTGTGTAAGCGTCACTACTTTGACCATTGCTCCAACTCACACAAGCATGCCGGCCGTTGATTAAAGGATATGTACATTGAATGACGCCTGAGTCATGGGGACACGTGTTAAGCTGTTTGCTTACTGAAACCGTACAATGACTACAGCTCTGTAAGCCATATAGATAATAACAGTATTTAGGGCCGAGTGAAAAACGGGGCAGGCACTGTGTTCTTTACTCCCACACTGTCCTGTATGAGATGTTGGCACCTGGTATGAGGAATATGGTCAAGCTCCCCTCCGGCTCATTCTTTAACAATGGAATGAAGGAGGAGAAAGTTTTTCATATTTTGGAAGTTCATTAACACTTTGATTACCTTGCCGTGCGGTTTGCTTTTATGTGCATAGTTCTTCATGCTTTTGGGTGTTTTTCTGTTCAGCAAAGCCAACTTCCATCATCTTTTGAATGTAGATGTTGTTCTACATTGCCTAAATAAAGGTGCTTTGGACATAGACATTAGCTGGAACCAATCCTCTTCCTTTCCTTATCAACCCAGGATGGAATCTAGACATGTAAACATGCAGCCAAAGCTGGTTGCAAAATGCCTAACACCCGATTGTGGTTTTGGTCTTATTCCTAACATCTCTTACCTTTTCCTTTTTCAGTTGCCAGTGACTCAATGATCCCTGCCTGCTTTTTGCGCTGGTCTTGTGCACAAAGCCACAAACATCTGCAATTACAGCTGGTATTGCTGAGACCTTACAGTCTGCAGTCACACTGATTGTCCTTGGCTTCTTGTCTTCTGATCTGTGTGGCCAATAGTTTTAATCAGCTGCTGGTCACACAGAACAATGTTCTTTTGTTCAGGAACAAAGTCCTTGATAATGCTTTATCGGCCTCTCAATGGGTGGCAGTTTGGAGTTCCGCTGCAGGAAATATGCATGTCGAGATGTACGGTATGCTGGTTAAGTCGTGGCAGCCGCGTCTCGTTGCGCAGTCTCTTGGAATGCCATGCTGTCGAGATATATCAATTCAATTCAATTTAGTTCATTGTGTCAAATCATAACAGAAGTTTTCTTTGGACACAGATAGAGTAGGTCTAAACCACACACAGGAAGTGATGACCGCAAGTGAAATTGACATGCGTCCGTATAGTTAACACTACCTGGGATACTCCTCAAATGCCCTTCGATGTTCCGATGCATGTTTGTATGTTTGTTTTATTGAGTGGTGTTTATCCTTAATGAAGCTAGAACTTGTCAGGACTCAAAAGTTCAATTCATTTTTTCTGAGCTTATACACACTTACTACCTGGTACTACACTTTATTTGTCCAGCTCCCTCCAGAGCCACCAGCCGAGTCTCGTTCAAGTTCCTCTGTTTCTTTTCCCACTCCTGTTTACAAGATGAAAAGAGGATCCTGTTGTGTTTCTGTGGTGTAGCCCGCCACTGCCCCTTTTCACTGGGATATGATGAAAACAGCTTGTTTTAAGTGTTGAGCCTCTCTGTAGCTACGCATTTCTTTATACCTGAGAAGAGACGGCGAAATTGTGTGTGGGTTAGGGTTAGTAACTGTGTGTGTCTTCACGTTTGCGTATGTGTGTGTGTGTGTGTGTGTGTTTCATTGTCATGCCAAGGACAAGCAGGCTTGTCCCGTGCCAAGTGGTGCCAAGCCAGCTGGCTGTCGCTCATGCTTTGGTTTTGTGCTATTCTCTGTATTCAGCCCACGACACACATTGTTGTGAAGAGCCTTTTACTCCCTCTCCCTCCGTCGTGTGTGTGTGTGTGTGTGTGTGTGTGTGTGTGTGTGTGTGTGTGTGTGTGTGTGTGTGTGTGTGTGTGTGTGTGTGTGTGTGTGTGTGTGTGTGTGTGTGTGTGTGTGTGTGTGTGTGTGTGTGTTATGGCAGTGACCTTGATGTGGGGAGAAATCTAGAAACACAAGTGGGCCAATAGAGAGCAATAGAGAAAATTAGAAATTAAATGCTGCTGCATGTAATTACCTACTTAATATTCACTGGTGTTTGACTTTGGACGTACTGCAACTGTGTTTTTAATCTGTTGTTACACCAAAGAGGTGAGGGGACGCTGCTTGGCTTTATGGTCAGATCCTATTCATGCCTACTGTTGCCTGGCATCCCATATGTGACTCTCCACTTTGTACTGTGTACGAATACAGAAAGGAGTTGGAAATATTCACAGAATAATCAGTTAGCAGATTAATAATCCACTGTTTATTTTCTAAATAAGTTGATACTACTTACAGTATGCTTCAAATAAATTTCAGAACAGTGTTTGAAACAATATTCAGAATTGAGGGGGCTGCATCCAACAATTCTTTTTGTTTCCTGAAACTGACTGTTACACAAGAAATTTTCTTGGACAGATGCGTGGCAGTGAGAAAGTATGGAGGATTTGAACTTCTCTCTGAAGTGCACTTGTATTGATTTTTCACACAACTACTTTAACTTTTTTTGAGTACAACTGAGTGCAACACCATAAATGCCTTCAATCAGATGTTGACGATATCCCCAATTGTACAATTTATTGCTTCTTGCCCCACTCTATGACATCAGTCTTTTTTGCCCTGCCTTAAAGTTAGGTTTGGTAGTATGAAAATGTTTCTAAATAGTTTGAAGCACACTGAACCCTTAAGGCCCGTTCACACCAAAACATGACACAGCGAAGGTCTTTCTTCGCAAAGTATGTGGTTCTAGAAGGGCTACTCGCAGGGCTAGTTAGTAAACTGCTGATGCTGGTGAGTTAACACCTTACTTACTGAGCTTCTTTCTATTTTTTTTTGTACTGGACCATTTGCTTCCCATTGACATTTTGTCATCATCATCTTCATTTTTTTCATTTCATTAAAAAATAGACAAAACTCTCTCTGTTAGCTAGATTCCTAATGCCCCTTTTCCACTGAAATTAGCGAGTATATGCAGTTTTTTTTTTTTTTTTTTTTTTTTTTTATAAATGCAACTCTTTTCCCATTGCCATTAGACAAGTGTGTCTTTCTGTTTTTGTTTGAGCGCTGCTTGGGCTAAGACGGACTGAATATCATTTGTCCCGGGAATGGATGCCGGTTGTAACCTTTCCCATTAAAGACAAAAGCCAGATGTTAGTGAGTGTTAGTGGTTTTTTTTTGTCTAGTGGGAAATGGGCTTACCTGAGAGCAAGCTTGTTAGCTCAGCCGCTAACAGGACAAGTTCATACGGTTTACTCAAAAGAGATATTTGTACCATTTACTTCTGTCTCATAACTATCTCAAATAATATCCTCTATTATAACAGAGGATGTTATATAATAGTGGAAAGTTACACACAGCTAATAAGCAACCATTCCTCCATTTCTCTGGCTCTGTTTCCTTAGAGGTTGGCACTGTCACAATGGCTTGCTATTGTTTTAACAGTGCAAATTTGCACTACAAAGTTTAGCCATGTTAAACTTGATGCAAAGTTTTTTGGGATTTATTATTTCCCCACAAGTAAATCCACTGAGTGTGGCGACTCTATCGGAATTGATTGACTTTGCCTAAAAATGTGCCATTTGAATGCTGGTATGACCAGACCCTTTCAGGAGTGAGTATTATGCATATAAGTTGTGTATCAATTTTTGATGCACATAACGGGTATTTGTTGAAAAGAAACTGGTTCTATGTTAATGTGATTAGACAGGCAGATCTTAACTGTCATGCCATATTTTGAAATCCTTTCCACTCAACTGTATTTTAAAGCTTTGGCAGCACTGCTAAACATTTGTGCCAATAACACAGACTGACTTGACTGACTTGAAGTGCAGTGGCAGGAAGAGAATGTCTCAAAAGGAGTTGATTGGCTGGTTCTCCTCCTGTGGTGACCCATGAGAGGATATGTTTAAAGTGTCTCTTCATGAATATTCATAAACCAAGTACAACCCCTCAGCCCCCCTTCACCCTCACACCTCCTGCTGCCTCATGTGTCCAAAGCTGTTTTTAAATCTACATAATTTGGGCTGAAGTGCCTTTCAAATGGCCTTCCCTGTTCTGACACTTTCCTGAAACAAGGGAGAGACACACTTATTAATCAGGCTCTCATTGTGTGTAGGACAGTGTGTGTGATGGAGACCGACAAACCGAGATATACTATGGCTGCAGAGGAAAACCCAATGTATAAAAGAGACAGGAGATGGAATAAGAGAGACTTGGTGAGGAAGTGAAGGAAAGTACCAGAGGGAGATTGTGTGTGTGAGAGAGAAACAAACAAAATGGGATGAGGGAGAGTCATGCTGCATTCATTGTGGCTTATAAAAGCAAAACCAGTTGGCATAGTGAGATGTTGGTCAACCGCAAAACTAAACTGCCACAGTGGTTTTGAAAAACAAGATGTTCAACTACTTAATTTACATCCAATAAAGGCATTCTCAGTCATGCCTAACTTTTGCCAGAGGGACAGTTTAAGGGCTTTACCTGCACTGGAATAGGCGACAACAATAGCAGGATACTTTGTGTCATAGAATTCATCTTCTATTACGTGCCCTTCTATCAGAGTTGCCTGAGCCAGTTACAAACCACTAACATTGCCATTGCCACGTACTTAACACTGGCATAATGTGAACGTACCAGCTGGCATTAAATGAGTCACCACTATGCACGATTTCTGCTTCTTTTGCAGCCCAATCAATAGAAATATATTATTGCCAGAAACAAAAAGATCTCGATGATGGTAATCCAACAGCTCCACTGGAAGCATCCAGATGATCTGAATTTACCCTCATCATACTCCATTCACCAACAGTAACAAATGTGGTGCATGAAAGTCAGATAGAAATCATGTCCAATCAAATCAAACTGTGTTATCATGGCGCATTTGAACGTGGAGACCCAGGGGCAAAACACGATAATGGCTCAAACAGGGATAGCAGTGCACACTTTTAAACAATCTCTCCTCAAAGGCATTTATAGAGTCACACTTGTTTACACATACTTGTATATAATAAAAGTGGCTGAAGTACTTGTATAAATAATGAAAAAGGAGACCTTGAGAGAGAAGTTCAAATCTTGCATATTTTCTCACCTCTACACACCAGGCCTATCCCTGCGTGTTGGCATGATTGTCAAATTATGGGTTCCAAAAAGTTCCAAAAAATGGTGGACCACCCTGAGTCATCATGTCGAAAAAGTGTGAGGGAATGGGGTTTTAGATGCTGTTAGATGATCCAACAAGCAATGACCCCTTAAACAATGAAGGACCCAGAATGGAGCCCTGAGGAACCCCACATTACACGTTATCAAAGGAATAGTCACCAAGGGAGAAAACTTAAAAGGATGGCAGAGAGGCACATAGTCTTTTATTATAGTCTTTTGTGTTTTTAAAGTCTTTGAGGAGGTGTCTCGCACCAACTACATCAATGAGACTACTTTTTTTAAAGTACTTAAATTCAAGTTTTGTTATCATTCATGTTTACTCTCAGGTAATTTACTGTACAGCTTTACTGTCCTGTTGTTGTGGTGAACATTCAATGGTAGATCCAGTTTGTAGGGCAAAATTTAGTTTCATGACACATTAAAATATTGATTTGTGCAACTTTAATTGTCTTCTGTAAAAACATTCTTTTAGGGACCACAAGTCATATAATCATTAGATCTTTGGCTTCAGAGGTTAAACCTGATCCTGAATCACAAATAACAGGCTATTTTTAAAGCCACACACTTAATCTAGGGAGAGACTTCCCGTTCTGAGTAACTGGCTTTATTACTCACATTTTTAACTAAATCATCAACAATCAGTCATTAACAAGCAGCTCAAGACCCCAACAAATGGCAAGTTCAGTTTCAAAGCTCTTCCAAATATATTAATCAATTGACAGCCCTAATAAATGTGTGTGTGTGTGTGTGTGTGTGTGTGTGTGTGTGTGTGTGTGTGTGTGTGTATATATATATATATATATATATATATATATATATATATATATACACACACACACACACACACACACACACACACACACACACATATCCAACTGTAGCCCTAGGGTTGTTGTTAGTAGCCCTTCATTGTCCACACAGATGGGATTGTGAGGCTTGCATCACTGTTTGTTCAATCTCAAGCCGTCCCTGCACTGTGTGAATCCAGGCTATTGTGATGGGATGTGTGTGTGTGTGTGTGTGTGCGGTGCGGTGCCGTACTGAGCCGGGGCAACGAGTGCAGCCCAATCCCTCCTATCTGTCCTATATTACCAACTCGGTGATAAATGACTGAGATCCTCATAATGAAGAAAGCAAAGGACAGTAAGGAAAATACATCCAGAAAAAAATGGTTTATTTTAAAGTGCATTAAAGATGAGTGGAGAGGGAGAAGGGGGAAAAAGAGCAATTGAATAACTGAATAGAGTAAATAAGAGAATGGTCTGCTTGGCATTGTGTGTCCCCTAGTGCATGTCGTAAAGGTCCATCTCCCTCTCTCTCACCCCAGCCGTGTGTGAGACTGAATGAATGTCTAGCGATTGGAAACCTTTTTCTTTTGTAAACTCAAGTCTGTGCCAGAGAGCATTGTGGTGCATTGTTTACCAGCCTCTTGTTCTTTGTTCTGCCTCTGTGTGTGTGTGCATGTGCACGCATCATGTGTGTCCTTGTGTGACAGTTGACATTATCAGATGATTGCTCCCACGACTCGTCACTGTGTGTGCGCATGTGTGGTTTTGTACATGACAGCTGACATTATTGGATTGCTACTATTGTGTGTGTGTGTGTGTGTGTGTGTGTGTGTGTGAGACAGTTGACATTATTGGTTGATTGTGTGTGTGCCCACACTTGATTATTTTCCATTCAAACGTGGGCTGTGGTTTGACAATAAGATGCTCTGTGTTTAAATCAGAATTGCAGTGTTGCCTGTGAGAGTTGCCCAAAACCTAACCTTGTGTGTCACTTTTTCATACAACCTGTTATTGATTGAGCTAAAACTCTTGTCGACGTTTTGTCATACTGCAGCTCAATGCGTTTTAGCTTTGCAGTTGACATTTTTGTTGATGTGGTTGATGTGGTGGTTGTTGCGTAACTTTCAATGCTCGTTTCGCCCCATTTCAAAACTAAGGTGGCTGTCCTGAAAACATTATATTTCTACTCAACTAATCACCAGAGTCAATCTGTGAATCAACCAGGGGTGGGGGCGGAAAAATCGATTCTTAGATGCATTGCGATTCTCTCTTTGGAGATTATGCAGAAAAATCAGTAATCTTTCCCTTAACATGCTGCCACCACCACCGCTGTTGAGCTCTCATTGCGTTATGATGTGCAACTTTTAAGATGGCTTCTAGTGAACCTGAGATTGCAGATCCCCGGTGCACATTCAAGGCAGTGATGCACTTCAAACAAACATTCCATTTACGATGGCATCACCCAAATTTAGCGATTAGCTGAATTAGACATAAACAGACTGGAAGGCGAGTCCTCTCCACAGTGTCAGGCAGGTTCCCACACTGCGGTCAGTTAACCGTCACTCGCATCTCCGTGTTCAAACCAGCCGCTTCTAAAGTCGGAGACACAGGCAGAGCAGATGTAATAACGTCGCACGCAAAGTAGTTTGGAAAATCTGGAAAGTTTTTACAAATTCATTCGTGCAGCCAAACTCAACTCATATGCAAACTTTAATTCTAGTAGAGATCCCAGAGTTTCCAAAAATACCAAATCTGGCGTAATGTATTATTTTTCCAGTTGATGGAATAGTCAATGAGTTTAAAGCCTTATCAGACGCTAAAACACTACTCTTGACAGTCATGGATCGTAATCATTTTATGTTCCATCATGACAATTGTAGGATAAAGATAGAACACGGCATTCACGGTACAAAGTAATCTGTCAGATATATGCGCTTGTAGGTAGAGTTGAGCCAGTTTCAACTTTTTTTCCCTGCCCAATCCTGAAATGCTAGTTTGAACACGGCCTTACAGTAAACCAAGCTAGTGTTACAGTCTGCCTGCAGTGACAGATTCTCTCATTTGACATCAATAAATGAACCTCCATTGGAGAATAAAGCTCACTTTGTTGAGCTTGATCCCAGCTTTAGACGGAAGATTAAATGGAGTAGACAGCAGTCCAGTATTATGCTATAGGGTGTTTGTGAACCGAGCTTGCGTCACTCCCAGCCTTTTTGAGAGTGTTGATCTTTTCCCCTTCTACTCAGTTATGTTGCATTTTCCTGATATGGTGAGTTGAGTTTATGATACAATACTATACTATTTCGTCTTTTCATGTTCATTTCAACTAATTGGTTTATCATGTGTGTTTGCCTATGCAGGGAAACCACACCCCCTTTATCTGTCCTCCCCCTCCAGTAGTTGCTCTCCTTCCTCTCCCCTGGCTTCCTCCACAAGGCCTCCTGGCTGCTGCCTGCATGCCAGCCGCCTCTCACCCATTGTGGGCTAACAATGGCAGGCGAGGCCCCAGCCTCGAGGCCTACAGCCTGGGTCTTAGATGGGTTGTCGGGTGGGTGTTGCTTGGTGAGGAGGGGTGTGCTTGCCCGTGAAAGGCTGACTCTATGGGGGCAGCCAGTAGGGGAGGGAAGCTGCAGTGGAAGCCAAGAAAAAGCAGGTCACGCCCAGATTAAAATTCAATGTATGCCCCACGTACGACCTACGTCAGCAAGCTGGCCATGTTACACGGTGTATTTGTGTGTGTGTGTGTGTGTGTGTGTGTGTGTGTGTGTGTGTGTGTGTGTGTGTGTGTGTGTGTGTGTGTGTGTGTGTGTGTGTGTGTGTGTGTGTGTGTGTGTGTGTGTGTGTGTGTGTGTGTGTGTGTGTGTGTGTGTGTGTGTGTGCGCGCGCGCACAGGGGGTGCCGGCAGTGGGGATTCTTGGGATTTCCAGGTTGCCTTGCTGGCTTGGCCAGTTAACATGGTGAAGGGGAGGAAAGCAAAGCTAGAAATTAGGGAGACCGGACTAAAGACTCTCTGAGGGAGGGAGGAGAAATGTGTGTGTGTGGATAGGAAAAAAGAGGAGGTAGTAATCAGAGTGTCTGGCCCTCTTCATTGCTTTACTTCAGCTGCTTTGAGCTGAGCACACCTTCAGGGTGTGTTTTTTTTTTGGGGGCTCTTCTTAATGGGGCAGCAGTAGCGTCATAATGCATGCAAGACAAAGCTGATTTGGTGATGCATGCTTTCTTTGTGTTGGTGTTGCATTGGGGGGGCTCTGTAAAACACACACACACACACACACACACACACAATCCAATCACCTCTGTTTTGGGCCCCATCCCCATATGGTGGCTTGGCTTGATGAGAGCTTGATGTAGTCAACCAGAAGCCCCCCCACCCCTCTGTAACTGTGAGTGTGTGCACGCAAATCTGAGATTGGTTTTCAGCTAATGGACAAATGTGTGTGTGTGTGTGTGTGTGTGTGTGCAAGAGAAGGGGCATGTGTGGATCGTCAGCTTGTATTGCATTGGCTTGCAAGCTGTTTTCATTATTCATGTTTCATGCATGATTGTGCAAGGCGAGCAGTGATCATCTCCGTAGGGGTGGAGGCTAATCAGGGGGTGGAAAGGTTTCTAAACTCAGACATGCAGACGGTCCAACGAAACCACAAATGTCTTGACCTTTGCATTAGCGGAAATATTTCCCAGAAAGAAGAAAATATCTTGTGGAAGCGAAACCCAAACATCACATGAATCCTACAGACAGTATTTATTTTCAGATTTGCAGAGAGTGCCAGCAGGCATTGAGTCCATGTCTGAAATCTCTGCTTCTTGTGTTTGATATCAGCAATCTTCATGTCCCTGGGTACGCTGAGAAAAACTGAGATCTAAAATGAACTGAGATTATTGTCTTTTAAATGAGTTGCAAATCAGAAAGTATTTTTGCAGCTTTGTTTGTCAGAAATAAGGCTGAAGCACACCAGCTTACGCCATGAAATATTGTTGACATACTGTACTTTGGCCACTTTCAGTCACTGTGAAACGTCAAAAAGTTGCTTAATTATTCATACTGTGTAGTTTTTGCTAATTTGATGTGCCCCTGCACCTTATCTGCCTTCGGGTGCTCCATGAATGACAAGCCTAGGTCAATATTCAGTTGTGAAAATGTCTGAAGTTACTTTTGTTCAGTCTTCAGTCATTGATTTTGCAGCTTTCATCAGATGTTTTGCTTTCAGCTGTACAGTAAACAAACCGCTGATTAATAAAGCTGGATTTGTATTTCAAATGTTCAGCTTTGTGCTCAATTATGTATGTGCACAAACTACAAATGCTCGGCTTTGTGCCTCCTTCCTCTGTCTGTGTGTGTGTGTGTGTGTGTGTACACAAACGGCGTCGAAACAAGCCTTTTCTTTCCTTTATGTTTTTCTTGCTACCTCGCCATTCCTAGTGTTGTGTCCGCCAACTCAGAATGGAGCCATTTTGTCTCCTTCAGTTCCTGAAATGAAATATAAGCCTCTTAAATGCATACTTATCTTGCCCCGCAGACTGTGCTTGAAGAACAAACACACATGTCTGCACACACACACACACACACACACACACACACACACAACTAACTAAAAAGAGGCATTGTGATGCCAGGCCGTTGTTGTTCTTAAGACGGCGGCTGCATGCATGTGGCAGATGGTTGTTCCCTTGCTTTGCATGCCGCCATATTAAACAAAAACCATGGCTAAGGCCACGGCTGGTTTAGGGAAAGGGCAAAGTGCGAGAGAGACAGAGAAAGAAGAGACAAAAGAGCAGCAGAGGGAGAGACAGAGACAACAGACTTGGCAAACATAATCACAAGCAGGAAATCCATGTGTGTAAATGTGCATATGTGTGTGTATAACTACATTAACATTGCGTGCATTGCTTACACAGATGCATACGCACACATCCTGCTAAATTGAGACACAAAGATAACCAGAATAGACACATACGTTCCAGATGAATAGTTTGCTGCAGGGAAGGATCTATACATGAAGCAGATATCGTGTGTGTGTGTGTGTGTGTGTGTGTGTGTGTGTGTGTGTGTGTGTGTGTGTGTGTGTGTGTGTGTGTGTGTGTGTGTGTGTGTGTGTGTGTGTGTGTGTGTGTGTGTGTGTGTGTGTGTGTGTGTGTGTGTGTGTGTGTGTGTGTGTGTGTGTGTGTGTGTGTGTGGATGGTTACCCTAAATGGGGAAAAAAAACAAAAAAACACGGTGTTGCATGGGTAAATGTGTGTGCATGTCTTTGGTAAACTTGTGTATTGGTTAATTGGAGGGTAACTCCAGAGCGGTAACCTTTTTACAGCTGCCATCTCCTTTTATATACTGTGGTATATAAATGTTGGTGTGTGCCCTGTTAGTGTGTGTGTGTGTGTGTGTGTGTGTGTGTGTGTGTGTGTGTGTGTGTGTGTGTGTGTGTGTGTGTGTGTGTGTCATATTATGGTTGTCTCTTCAACAGCTAGGAAAAGTAGTGATACACAGACACTTGAGGGTCATTTTCACTTTATCATCTGCGCTCGTCCCGCTTTTAGTCCAAGTTAAGCTTCCAGCTCTGACAGTAGCAATGACGTTTGTCTCCATTAAAGTTTTACAAAAATATATTAAAACATTTAGTGTCGCAGTGGAAATGACGGAATACAGCTGCCAACCACTGTTTAAGATGATAAACATACAAAGTCTTGCAGTGTTTAGCTTAGTTGTAAGGTTTTATGCCTGTGCTATGGGAACATCAAGCTTATGAAAACTGCTGAGGTAACCAATTCTCATGAGGTGTCTAATGTAAAGGCATGTAAACACTTCAGCTATTTGCATAGATTGATTATTGTTAATGATACAGGTGCATGCATTTGTCGATGATAGTGCATAGCAACTGTAATTTCTTGTTAATTAGCTTCCCTAACAGTGAAACCTAGTTTGTTGGCTACAATCAAGCATGTATTTATAAAATGAAAATTTGTTCCCCCAATATTTCTAATGTCAATAAACGATTCCAAAAGCTAAAAGAAAGTGAACCCCCCCTCCTCAGTATTCAGTGTTAAACTGACTCCAAAATACATATTTGAAATCACCATTACATGGCTTGCGCCAGGACTTAAGCATACAAGATAATGCTAAGTCTTAACAACAATAAAGAAATGTCAGAACTGGAAGTCCAAGTTTTCTAGCAGGCACTAAAAGTAGGCATTATCACCTGCAGGGGATTGACATGAGTATGTCTCTGAGTGTTTGCAGCTTGATAAATTGCTTCTGCTCGTCTCTTTTGTAAATGTGTCCAAGGCCGCAGCACAATAATGCCTCTACATTGCAAACAACGGGCCGGAACAAAAAACACGGCCTTCTTATCTTTCTTTTTTAGCCTTGGGTGAACAGACATTTCACACAGTGGTGAAAAGGCTTCTGTGTATGACACACACACAGACACACACACACACACACACACACACACACACACACACTCTTACCCATATATACCAATGGCCTTTAACTCTACTTCAACCCAACCCAGCTTCAGCTTTGTATGCCACGTAGCGTATTTCTCGTGTTTGTGTGCTAGCATTTCTGCTCTTTGGGTTTTTGGTCGTGCATTCTCCTGCCGAGCCCAAAGCTGCATTTATCGCTTTTCTCATCACCAAATAACCTTAATTCTAGTGTTGCACACGCTATCAATGGCATGAATCGACTTAAGTGACTCTCCATTAACAGCTGAATGTAGGCCTACGCGAGTCTTGAATTGGACCACTTCGGCTTTCAGGTTGTACAGCTCGCTTTCAGATTAGACGGATGAAGTTCTTGATTAAATTTCAGAAGGCGTTATGCAAATGATGCCATCCATCCATCCATTCATCCATCCATGTCAAAGTAAACTTTATTATCCCGTAAGGGGAAACTTGTGGTCTCAAACGTCTCCTCAATATCTGTGTGTGCGTGTGTGCATGTGCGCGCATGTCAAAAACAGGACTTAGAAAGCCCTTATATGTTCTTCCTCATTCTGATGATTTTGATCGATTGTTTTGCGTCTCTTTAACGAGCATTTAGCTGAACACGATATTCCTTTCCGAGTAATCTGGTTTACGTCAAGTGTTACTTTCCCTCCCTCTGAATTTCTTCTCTCCTCTTCCTTTTTTGTTATGTTGCCAGTTGCTCAATAAGGTTGGGAGCTCGGGGCCAACACGTCAGCATTTTGATGATTTCCACCCGTGTCAGCTCTATCAGATCTGCAGTTTCTCCCTTTTTGCCGTGGTTTTTGCAGTGACACATCAGCTGAAAGGAACTTGATTAAACCCGTCTCTCCCATCTTTTTCTCTTTCTCTCCCCCCTTACTTGTCTTCCCAGACTCTCCTCCCCTGTCGCAACAGAATGGAGCAAATCAGGGAATCAATTCAATGTAATCATGACAAATGAGTCCCGGCGGTTAGCAAGTATTTTTTTTTTGTGTGCATGTGTTTGGGACAGGGCTGCTGGGAAATCACAAATGAATCAATCAGCTGTATATCGCATCAGCAAACACTGTAGGAGGGAGGGAGGGATGGATGGATGGATGGATGATGGATGGAAATATGGATGGATAGGCAGAGGGGAGGAGAAAATTCAGTGTTGTCAGTGTGTGTGTGTGCGTGCGTGCGTGTGTGCAAATACACATCTGTTGTGCAGAGATAGATGGCTGATTGAATACAGGGCCATGTGGGTGTCTGTGTGCGTGAATGAGAGCGAGCAGGGGGGTGCTGTAAACCTTGGAGCTGTCAGAACAGATGGGAGATGGGAAGGGCTGCAGGCTGGGAGGCATGTGTTGGCTGCTGGATGTGGATGAATCCTGCAGTAGGCCACTTTTGGAAAGGGACAGTGAGATCAGAGGAGAAAAAAAAGGTGGTAGTGGTCTTTGTTCCACTGGATGTATTTCCGCTGAAGACGCAGTAAATTGTAATGTGTCATCGACGTAGAGAAGCGTTCAGAGACAGAGTCAGTCTATGGGTGGCTGAGCCAGTGCATTTGACAAGGGAAGTGTGCGTTTAGGTTTGTTGTTGCTGTTTAATGGCGACCTCAAACTTAAGTCAAACATGAATTGCTTAAAACATATCTTTGGTATTTCTGCACTGCCATTTGTTACTTATTGGCCGACATATGTGCCGATACATCTGTTAAAAGCTATTATTACATTTTACCGGGCAACACTGGTAAAAAGTACATAAAAAGGAAAGCAATCACTGTGTTTTGCTCTACTTCTTTTTTTGTCAGTTCTGGTCAACACAGACTAATTACCATCACGCCACTGTATCTGACATCACTGTTGTCTTGATTAATAGACTTATTTTATGAGATTTAACTTAAAGGTCCCATGGCATGAAAATGTCACGTTATGAGGTTTTTTAACATTAATATGAGTTCCCCCAGCCTGCCTATGGTCACCCAGTAGCTAGAAATGGCGATAGGTGTAAACCAAGCCCTGGGTATCCTGCTCTGCCTTTTAGAAAATGAAAGCTCAGATGGGCCAATCTGGAATTTCCTCCTTATGAGGTCATAAGGAGCAAGGTTACCTCCCCTTTCTCTGCTTGTCCCGCCCAGAGAATTTGGCCCACCCATGAGAAAGAGAGACATTATGGCTTTCAAACGAGCAAAGTGGCAGTTGGTCAAGGCCACACCCCAAGGAAAGCTAACTGTGGGACTGGCTCTAATGTCTGTAATTCTGCACCAAGGCTGAATTTCGGGAAAGAGACTTCAGATACAGTATTAGGGGACCACTAAGGCCTATATAAAAGCATCCAAAGAGCACCATGTCATGGGACCTTTAAAAACAAATGCAGCCCTCTTTACTGTTGCAGCCCCACTTAATGATTTACACTAACAATATCGCACAAGTTAACCTGCCATTGTAGGTTCACGGTTGTGTCGACATCCCCACTGTAGTGTTTGGGTAGTACAGGTCAAGAAGGTGAGTCTTTGTAGCTGGCAAAGTAACGTGGACGGAGATTGAGAGCTATTAAATGCAAAGCTTTAATAAATGAGTGGAGAAACATAATAAATGCACAGGATTCCTTACGGGGCACGAGGGGTCAGTGAGTCTAATGAGCGTTAGAATGCTTTCGGTTGTCACAGTAACCAGATCTCTTCTCTAGACACTTGAACACCTGGGAGATTTTTGGAGCAACTTGTTCTACTATCATCATCAAAACACCAAATGAGTGAACATGTTTTGGAGAAAAAAAACGTGATCTAAAGGCTTGTGGTGGACCAACATCTAGATACTTGATGTAGTTTTTTGTCTTTGATTTTCTACCCATATATTGCTTTACCAAACCGGGAATGCAGTGATCCCATGTGGGCGGCAGTATGAAAGAGTGGCTTTTGGTGTGTGTGTGTGTGTGTGTGTGGGGGTGGGCGCAGTGGGATAACTAGATGAATGGAATCAAAGATCTTTTCCTCAACTGTGTTTGTCTGTCTGTCTGTCTGTGGGGCCTGTGGTGAGGATTTGGTTGAATAAGACTATGGTTTGTTTGTGTGTGTGTGTGTATGTGTATGTATGTGTGTGTGTGTGTGTGTGTGTGTGCGTGTGCATGCACACTTTGGCTCATTGCCCGGCTCCATCTCCCCAGCTGATTAGGGGTTAATCGCCTATGAGCGTGGGGAGGTCTCTGCCTCCTGATTGGCTGCCTGGATAGTGTGGGCGGAGTTGCGATCGAGTGACAGATGGCATACAACAGGGAGGGAGGTAAGCAGGGGTGTGTGTGTGTGTGTGTGTGTGTGTGTGTGTGTTTACATCGGAGGGGGGGGGGTCCTCTAATTACAATAGCGAGATGTACAATGGTGGTAGTCTTTTCTCCTCTTTTTATTGTCTCTTCACACTTTTTGTGGTTTTCTCCCACACATCGATGCAACAAGTCCTACGCACATGCATTCTCATGTATTTAGATTGAAATGAAAATAATCCAGATTAACAAGAAATCCTTATGTAAAATCTAAATTCTCTCATTTGACAAGAGAGTTGGGGAAGCTGCTGTGGTGCATGGCGTTTCCTCTGTCACTAAACACAATCAGAAGGAGGATTATAGCTGAGGTTCGAATGCACACAGCTCTATATGTAGCTCTTGATGATGTGCATCATGCACGATGAAAGTGTCATTGTTAATAACCACAAATGACAAACACATACTCTCTTCAGCATAAAATAAAGTTTTTTAGGGCAAGTGTGCATCAAAAAAGACTTAAAGACATGACATACACAGGGCCATGTGATTTCCCCCCCAAGGATTAGACCATATCATTGTACTTGGTAACACTCCCAGTTTACACACATCACGCTAATTCACCTTTGTTAGAATTTTTGTTTTGTTTAGCCGAATCAGTCCAACAGCACGAAGAGAGTGTGTGTGCGTGTGTGCGTGCATACGTGGACTGTCTGATGCAGCGTTTATCATGTGACATTGCATCCCCATCTGCTGAAGACACACTGTCTCCCTCAGCCTTTATATATACACACACACACACACACACACACACACACACACACACACACACACACACACACACACACACACACACACACACAAGCACTCAGAAATATGTGAGAGCTGCAGGAGCAAAATAACAGGTACAGTTTGACCCAGAGCATTTGAGTATTGAATCCCCAAGCTTTGGGACTAGATACAAGTTTGATGAAAGGAAGAAATAAATATACTCAACTGTGAAGTTCCTCAATGTTCGCCTAGACGCACACATTGGTTGGTGTAATGTCAAGTATCCTTTTGGCTTTCAAATGATGAGTCAATACACATTCATCCTGTCAGTTTTAATACTGATTGTTTGCTGTATATTTACCAGACAGATATGAGAGTGGTATCGATCTTCTCATCTTTTGATCCAGAAAGCAAAAAAAGTCTATTTCCCAAAATGTCAAACCATTCCTTTAACATTGAGCAAACGAGCAAATCACAAGAGACCTAAAAGGTGTTGTTATGAAGCCAGACATAAAGTCTTTCTTTTACCTAATCAGTTGGCAACGGCCATGTTGTGTGGGCAAATACTTGACCAAGGAGGTATGAATGCCAACAAAATGCTAACTTATGGATAATTAAACCCAGCTTTGTCGCGGGTTTTATGTGTGAAACTGGAAAGCAATAGAGCGGAGGGTTGCCAGACAGACGGACTGTGAACTGTGCCATTTTAGACTTGATTGAAAGTGAAAAGAGCAGTGGTGTCACCATCACATTCATCCCTTTGGTCTGAGCAACAATAGACTTTACCCTAGGCACAGACGGACAGGAAAGAGGGGGGGAGTGAGGGGGGGGCAGGGGGGCTAGATCTGAAGCCAAGACAGAAAGAGAAAGCAGCCCACTAAGCTGTTGGAATGTCTTTATACCTAATATCATCTGCCATCAAAATTTTTACACTCATCTGAGATGCTAGACTGGATTTTTGGAGACAAGTGTAGCGATGACTGACAATACATTATTTAGACAGCTTGGAGGGAAGATAGCTCTCAAATGTTCCGCTGATGCTTTTAAGAAATGCTCTACCAAGATTTTTGTCTGATCCTTTTGCTCCATGATGGGGTGATTTCAGCAGGAAGATCTGAGTTCAGACTAAGCTGTGGTTAGTGCAAATTGGCTCTATGGGTATATCCATTATAAAGCCTTTTTTTTTGTGTGTGTGGCATTTCTGATATTACCAACTGCTTTGGATGCTGGTTTGACAGGTGGGATGGAGAGATTACAATTACAAGACTCTTTATGTATATCACTGGCAGATGCATCAGCCTCTCTCTCTCTCTCTCTCTCTCTCTCTCTCTCTCTCTCTCTGTGCTTCTGCAGTCTGTTCTCTCTAAGTGTTACTCATCCTTCCCGTCATAGTCAGATGCCCTGTTTGGCTGTTTGTGTTGGTCAGTCATGCCCTTTTGGAAATCGGTTAGTTGTCTGTGTGGTGCTTGATATGTTGATGCGCAGGTATGTGAGCAGGTTTTTGGGCTACTCGGTATGTTGGTGAAGTGATGTGCTGGTGGTGGAACGGGGCCATCTGTGCCAGTTTTTGTAAGCGTGTCGGTCAGTAGCTCACTTGGTGGTATACATTTGGTTTTGGCGGTTACTGGGTCAGATGGTGTGTGCGCTATGTTAGTCTGTCGCTTGGTAGTTCAGATGGTTTAGCTGCTTACAAACCAGAAATAACACTGCATTACAAAACGCGCAGGGTGCTACTTTGGCAAGTATGCGTTTCACAGGTACCAGTGAGAAAATAAAATAGGATCCAGTCATAACATACCTGTAAGATATCCAGAGTTGAGGTATCTGAATCAGTATTTGGAAAGAAAAAGTGGGATCGGTGCATCTCTACTTTACGTTCATCAACGTATTATTCAAACTGGAATTCCTGGATCATATTTTTTTCTCCTATACCTGTAGCACAGCCGCACCAACAGCGGCAAGGCGCTGCTATTTTTTGTCCAAACTCAGTCTTAGTTGTCGGTGATTTGGTGCTTGTATGTCGACAGTCTGGGACGTAGGTTGAGATGTCGATCTGAACAGCAGGCGGCTATTATGCTGGTGGGAAGTGTTGAGCTGACAAGTTCGGTCCTGGTTCAGAACGTACATTGGTCAGCAACCAGGTGGTGTGACAACGCCGCGTGTCAATCCCTCATGTGGTCGCATGTGGTTTCCTCCCTTCTTCTTCTGTTGCTCTTCATCTTCCTTTGTCAGAGTGAAAGCAGTTTTCACTTGATAGGATCTCAGCGCGCGTGTGTGTGTGTGTGTTTATGTGTGTATCTATCTGCGTCCTCGCGCGTGTGTGTGTGTGTGCGCGCGCGCCCGTGCGTGCGTGCTCACGACATTTGGTTTGGAAAGCCTATTGTGGGATTTTGCCAGGAAGATGGCTTAACACTTGCTTATTAGGCTGCTCTACCATGTTGGCCCATACCCCAGAATTGTGTGTGTGTGTGTGTGTGTGTGTGTGTGTGTGTGTGTGTGTGTGTACGCGCATTGGTGTTTGTTCGTTTAAGATTTAGACCTGTACCTTTTTTTTTCTAGCCCATGCCCAGAATAGCCATATCATTACTTTCTTGTTAGCTTGCCCTGCCTCCTACCCTCTCTCTCTCTCTCTCTCTCTCTCTCTCTCTCTCTCTCTCTCTCTCTCTCTCTCTCTCTCTCTCTCTCCTGTTTTTTGTAGCTTGAAAGCAGCAGTGGGGTTGCTATGGTTTGGTGAGATACAGTAATCCAATGTGTACACACACACGCACACCTCACCTCATAAATAATTGACCTGTCACAGTGAGACGACAGGACAGACCAGATACACTCTCCCCTCCTCTTTTCTCTGTTCTCCTCACATTTCTCCTCCTATCTTGTCCCCTTTATCCTCTGTTTCCTCACTTGCCATTCTTTTACTCATAGTATTATTTTTGTTCCACCTCTACCTTTCCGTCTTTTCAGTTCTTCTCTCGTCACATTATTTCTTTCAGTGTCTGGGCTACGCAGGATCCCTGCAGTTGATGGCATTGCAATGAGAGGCTATCATTAGTTCTTTATGCTTTTATTTATTTAGTAAAAGTTTAAGTGAAATCAATCAAGATGTACATAAACAAACATTATACAACCAGGACTGCACTACTTACTTATTCATATGGCAATCAAGTAAGAATAGAATTAAAGATAACTCCCACATGCCTGGCACTAGTCTTGATGGAGGGTGCCAGGTTATCAAATGTGTCAAATTGTGATGAGTTTACCACAAACTTATTGCTGTCGATTTTTTTTTCATTGAGCTTGAGGAAGTTATTAGACATCTTTTATTTGATGTCAGTCTGACAGTTTTTAAAGGACATCAGACTGCTGCTGGTTCCTGACTTCACTTGCGTTCATAATATTTGTATCTAGACCCAAATTTGATGTTGCCTGGTGTTAGACCTTATTTTTGACACTCTTTAAAAAGGCCACAATGGCTTTTCTGACTGCAAAGACTACAGCTGTTGGACTGCTGATGCGTTAGAGGAAATAACAAGCCAGTGGTCAATGTTCAAAATCCATCCACCCAATTCAATGTGCCAAATCAGCCAAACAGCTGCTTGTTGGCCAGCGAGAGCCAATGATGCCTGACATACCGCTAAAAGTACAAGCAATGGTTTCCCTCAGAGGCTCAAAACCTAAGTTATGCTTAGTTTGTGAAGGCCCTAAAGAGATCACCTCTACAGGCTACTACCCTTACTATCCTGTGTGTGTGTGTGTGTGTGTGTGCGCGTGTGCGTGTGCGTGTGCGCGTGCATGCGTGTGCAGAGAACGATCACACCCTAGCAACCCTCTTTTCACTGCACACACACAAATGCATAGAGACATAAGGAGAGAGAGGCAGCCAGAGTATCAGATGGCACAGTGTCCTGCTGGAGACGTCTCATTAAGATGTGTGTTTTGTACCGAAGGTTCATTCTGTATGTTTGTAGAGGCTCAGATTACCACAAATGCTTCTTTTCTCCTTGCAGTCGGGCACACCAGACCCAGATAGAATCCAACACAAAGGAAACGGGACACATTGTGATGATGTCAAACAACTTTAACTTTAGGGAACCTGGGAAAACGATATACAACGTGTGTGCTTTGTCTCTGATGTTAGCTTTTGCAAAAGTACTGTAGTTTTAAAAACAGTGAAAACCTCTGATGTTTCCATTAATGTGGCAGTTACCTGTCACCTGTCATCAGACACGCATTAAAATGTCAGTCCGGATAGTTAGTAAAACATGCTTTTTAATGTGTTTTTTTTCCATCACTGAATGCTGAAGCTCACTCATCCTCCCTTCTTCCCTGTGTCGTTGCAGGGTTTCACCTCAGTGGCACCGTAACTGAGCCCGCCACATCATCAGAGCCGGAGGTCACCCACAAAGTGGCCATCAGCTTCGACCGATGCAAGATCACCTCCGTCACCTGTGGTTGCGGGAACAGAGACATTTTCTATTGCGCCCACGTGGTGGCGCTCTCTCTTTACCGCATTCGCAAGCCTGAACAGGTAATCACCACAGCGTACAAAATACATCTATGTCAATGAGAAGTCTCACAGATGTCACTCACATACTGCTGGGATCAGTGACACTGAAAAAGTCACAGACCAACTCATGTTGACTCACGTGTGTGTGTGTGTGTGTGTGTGTGTGTGTGTGTGTGTGTGTGTGTGTGTGTGTGTGTGTGTGTGTGTGTGTGTGTGTGTGTGTGTGTGTGTGTGTGTGTGTGTGTGTGTGTGTGAAAGGTGAAGCTGCGGTTGCCCATCTCAGAGACGTTGTTCCAGATGAACAGAGATCAGCTGCAGAAGCTGGTCCAGTACCTGATCACAGCCCACCACACTGAGGTGCTGCCCACCGCTCAGAAACTGGCTGACGAGATCCTCTCCTCCAACTCTGAGATCAACCAGGTCCATGGTGAGAGGGCAACCTTTGTGGCAAAACTTTAGCTCACGTTTGATTAGAATGTAGAAATGCACAATATTGTTATATTTAGAGCAACATTCACATCTCACTTATCCACCAAATCCATCTAGAACCGATGTCTAATCAGTCCCTCCAGAAAAACGCGATTATGCGATCGCATAATTCAATGCATAATCAGCCAAAGTATGCATTTTTTCAAATACGCCGCATAAATTGCAGATTTCTGCGCAAAATACGCGGGGCTTTCATGATTTCATAATCCCCGCATTTTCGTTGCAAAAAAGTCACATATATCTTAACAGAAAGTTGAAAAATGTTGAGTTTACTTCACACAAGAGCAGCCATTTTCCCCTGTTGCTATGGGAACATTATGAAGTGACGTAATTACGCGACGTGAACTTCATCGAAAAGCATGGTTTTGGTGGAATCCCTTTTTTTTCTCTTTTTCATCAAACCGCAGTTTTTGCAAGTTCCCACAATTTTTGCAAGTTCCCACAATTTCCTCGCATAAAATTGCATAAATATCCCGCATATTCCATTACATAATCAAGGATTTTTGCCCCCAACAATCAAAAAAAAACTCATTTTTGTGGAAGGACTGTCTAATGTCATTAATGCAATGCAGTCAATGGGAGAGCACAGCTCGTCTCTTAATCGTTGAAAAGTTAAATCTGTTGAGGTGCAGTCCCTTTCCTCTGCAGTGATATCTTCACAGCAACAGGACAGACTTAAAAGCTTACAGACTTAAAACATGCCGCGTGCTAGTCTACAGGCTGTCATACGTCAGAGCCCTGATTACTCGTGCAAAGCAGCAAGGCAGGCTTCAAATATGTCGTTTGATTCCTTAGTTCCCTCTCTCCAGTGACTACCTCCTTCCAGTGGCAGGAGTATGTGGAAGAAGGCAGAATGATGAAATGAATGCAGGGGAAGGTAGAGAGAGATGTGTGCAAAGGAAAAGGGACACTAAGAGGAAAAGCACTCACATGGCACTCTGGGAGACGGAAAGGAGAGGAAAGATGAAAGGACCGGAGAATGTAGTGAGATGAAAAAGAAGAGGAGAACCACAACAGACCTGCATCAGGGAAACGGCAAACTAGACACATCCTTTCGCCAAACAAAACTCTCTTTCTGTTGCTTTATTTCATCCTGCTCGCTAAATGTTGACATTCTCCAGCTCTCCTGTCCAGGAAGACCCGCGCTGTGTTTCCTGGCTGTGTTTCCTGGCTGTGTTTGACAAGGGGGATCCTGGGGGTTGAAGTTCAGTCGATCCAGGAGCGAGGCGTTCTTTGATGGGGGGAAAGTTGCAGTTTGCTGTTGCGTACTCCGAGCCAGTTGGAAACACATCTCTGGGCTTTCCTCAGCTCGCTTCCTGCTAGATCAAAGCAGCATTCCCCTTTCTGGGCATATTCACATTTCCCCGTAGTGTTACTCAGAGACACACACACACGCACGCACGCACGCACGCACGCGCACGCACGCACGCACGCACGCACGCACGCACGCACGCACACACACACACACACACACACACACACACACACACACACACACTGCCGAACAGAAGAAAAATAAAGTTGGCCTTATATTCCCTCTGTGCACTATTAGCATAAAGCGAGCCGCTTTTCTCAAGTGTGACGTAGGTGCACTGTAAGTTAAATGTAAAACAAATAGGTATGAGAGCAGTATCTGTGTAACAATTCAATTTAAAGTCATTTTTAAAATTACTTTTTGCTTTTAGGATCGGATTGCTAACTACCCATAAGTTCTGAGGACGACTTGAATGACATGTTAGGATGGAGATAAGGGAAAAAAAGTGTTTGCGTGGCTGTCTGAAAGTAAACTCCATTTACCATGGTCACCGTATGTTTATTTTTTTTGTTCGAGTGCGAATTGGGAACAGGAAGGAATGGAGTGACTGGGTGAATACACAGACTTTACTCTGTTTACACCAGCTTTGATGTGGGGAGAAGGATGTTAATGTTGAAACAAATTGCGCTTCTCTGTACAGTTTTGTTCAGCTTTTCATGCGATTGTGTTCTTTTCTGTCTGAATGTGTTTCTGTCATTGTAGCATTGTGGGTGCCCGTCATTTAATGTGTGCACATGTGCGTGCGTTTGCATTCCCAGGTGCTCCGGACCCGACTGCAGGCGCCAGCATCGACGATGACAACTGCTGGCATCTGGACGAGGATCAAGTCCGGGAGCAAGTGAAACAGTTTCTGTCACAGGGAGGATACTATGGTTCTGGGAAGCAACTCAACTCCATGTTCGCCAAGGTATAAATCACCACTTCCTTCTGCTCCATTATGTGGCCGGGACTTACGTATTGATTCATATTATCATAATCATCAATAAGTCAAATCTGTGTTCATTTGTCATCCCTTCATTGTTTTGCTCAGCAGCAGCCTATCCCAAAGCACCAGTGACCAATTAGAAACTGCACTAAAATATATATATATGTATTATACTTTGTTTATATGATAAGGATGAATCTCCACTAGTGAAAACAATCAAAGTTAAATAATTCTTTAACTCAATAGGATATTGTTTTGAGAAGATTATTTTTTTTACAGTTCTTGTTACACACTTTAATTGGAACAAGAAATATGGTGAGCTCCAATGAGGTTTGAACATTTCTTAAAGGGGTACTCCAGTGATTTAGTATTGCACCTCCATACAGTTGGGAAAAAGAATGGTCACAATGGACGCAGCGCTGATATATCCTGACTTATAGTGCCTGGTATGGGTCAAGCTCAAGCCTACGTTTCCCATAATGCAACTCAGTGTCTGTTGTCTTTCACGATACTATATACCAGCCTGATAAATTCAAACCCTACGCCTCCAGTTCGTAACACAGGCTTTCTGTAAAAATAAAGAAATACATAAATGGATATATCTGTGTATCATTTAGTCAGAATTTCTTTCCATTTTTTTTTTTTTTTTTTTTCTTCATATTGAACCCAGTACTTCGGTTCTGTCAAAGAATGCAATGATTTACAGACATTTGAATTGAAACGCTCTGCCCCTTGCGTCCATTCAACTTCTTGTGTCCGTGTAAAAGTATGGTGTCCCACTGGGAAAATGGCACAAACAGGTCCTGAGAGCACATTGAGATTTTATTAACTGTATTATTCAAACTCTATGCCACATTTTGAATATGGTTGAATGTAGTTTTGCAAGTCCTATTATACTCTGAACACTCTCTTTTATGTAGTGGTTATGTTGATTTTCAAGATTTTATAACCGCTAGCTAGCTCCACCATTAACCGTCTTTGTGCTAAGCTAAGCCAACCGCCCCCTTGACTCCAGCTCTATACTAAACAGACATACATGAGAGTGGTATCTTTCTTCTCATTTAACTTCCGGCAACAAAGCAAATAAGCATATTTTCCAAAATGTCACACTATTGCTTAAACATCAGTAGTAGTCTCAGTCAGTGCTTGACAAGTATGTTAACCCAAGCTGTGTGTTTAATCTCTAGAGGTTGGGTCTTCAGTGCATTTTGGATACAATTACACATCCATTCAAAGTGTTTCTTTCTCTCCTGAAATACATTCTGATGAGCAAGGATGCGCATCAATACCAGATGGAGGAAGGTCAAAGTCTTATGCATTACATACAGTGAGTAAGCCTGCATTCTCCCGGGTCTTTCCAGGTGAGGGAGATGCTAAGAATGCGAGACTCCAATGGTGCCCGAATGCTGACGCTCATAACGGAACAGTTCATGGCAGACCCGCGGCTGTCGCTATGGCGACAGCAGGGCACGGGCATGACGGACAAGTGTCGGCAGCTCTGGGATGAGCTAGGTAAGAACCGTCAGAGACATGTCCCACAGAAACACACTGTCAAAATGACTTACTTGTTAATATGAGTTGGCCATATCAGTTTGCTCACATCTCTGCAGAATAAATCCAGACAGCTAGCGGAGTTTTCCGTTGCACGACTAAAACAACCTTTGATCGTACACAAGTTCCACCAAAACAAGTTCCTTCCCGAGGCTATTTTGCAGAGGCACCGTGGCTCCGTGCGGTGCTCAGCACCGTCCAAGAAGATTGTGATGGGTTTAAAGTGTTCATATTATGCTTTTTTGACTTTTTTCCTTTATCAGGTTATTTATCTTTTTTGTGCACGTTACAGGTTTACAAAGTGAAAAAGCTGAACAGAAAACACTGTTCACAAACTGCTCCAAACAGCTCTATTGTAGTCCAGCCTTTACTTGCGTGACGAACGTGCGTCACTTTGTAACACACGTAATAATGCTCGCCTAGCCGCTAGCATGGCACTCCCTCATACACTGCTTCTGACTGGCTAGTAGTAGGGCTGCTCGATTAGGGGAACATTTTCGGTGAATATTGAAATCAAGATAATTTAACACGATTACTCGTTGACTCCTGGAAAGATGTTGCAATTATTGAACTTAAAAAACTGTGGAAAAAGTTAAATAAATCAACCGTAAAAAAAACATACAACTTTGAACTTTGCCTTAATACTTTTCCTATTGAAACTATTTTTTCATTCCGAACACGAGAAAATAAGAGTTTACTTGCAAAACTAAACTAACTAAATAATTGTTTTTCTCAATTATTCTGTTTTTGTGATCATTGGGAGCCAAAATCACAATTACGATAAAATCGATTAATTGCACAGCCCTAGCTAGTAGTCCTTACCTAGGTACTGTGCATGTGCGATTCCCAACAAAGATGGAACAGAAGTGAGATGTCTCACTCTGTAGCTAAAACAGAGAGCTCAACAAACAGGGTGAAAAGAGGAGCTGCAGCAATGTGCAGTACAACAAAAATATGGTGTTTGTTGAAAATTAAACCATGTAAACCTATTCTGATTTAACCTCTAAATACAATTATGAACCTGAAATTTAGCATAATATGAGCACTTTAAAAGAAATGCCCAGTTCAGACCAAGGATTTGCGACGAGACGAAACCGTTTTAGAACGTCGCAGGGAAAAGTGGCAGCGTTCTGAACCGGCCCGTCTCAGCTCGACTCAAGCCAGCTGATGGTTTCGCTGCGACTCAGTCGCAGAGCCTCGCTTTAGAACGTAAGGGACGTCACCTGTTTTAACAGCCGATAGAGAAGTTGGCTGGTAAAGTCAGCTATAAACTGTAGAAATAAAATGATCCATAATCCATTTTCTTTTTATTACAAACAGCTGGTCGAAATGGCAGAGTTTTAGACGGAGCCTCAACGACCGCCCGAAGGCACGGTAACGTTATACGGTCAAGCGAGAGAGAGAGTGACTGAAGAGAGGGAGCGCCCAGCGGTGTTAGAACAAAGCAGTGAATCCGAGAAAGAAAACGTGTTTTCGTTACGTGTGTTCATCGCTAGAAATGCAACTGTAGCAAGCATCTCACTATCACTAACGTTATCCACGGTCATATTTAGATGAAACTAATGATATATCCATTTACAAAAAAGCCTAAAAGTCGAAGTTAAAACGGAAGTAGAAAGAGGAGTTGTTATGGAGATGATACACCATCTCGTCTCGTCGCAGTGGTGTGAGCTGGCAGCTTTTAGAACGCTGCAGACCGGCTCGTTGCAAGAAGTTGCAAGTTTCAACTCGTCTCGTGGCGAATGTTTGGTCCGAACCGGGCTTAAACCAGAGCACGTTTTTCTCCCATCCCGGAATGCTGTGTGGACTAGCCAGACCCTCCTCCGCAGTACTGTTGAGGAGGGCCTGGCAGTGCGAGACTACTGTAGGTCAGACAGACGTGTCCATCCTGTGAGTTACTCGGACACATTGGCAGTCAACTTGTCTGGTTAACCTTCAACCAGCCAGTAAGCTATTAGGTCACCCAGTCAGCAGCTTCTCCTCCTGCTCGAGCCTCTCCCTTTCTCTCACCCCCCCCCACACACACAAAGTGAATGACAAAGGCTGCCGATCAATACAGCTGCTCAGTTTCTCTGCAATCAATCTTAGCATTTAGGAGGTCAATGAGAACACTTCCTGGGTGAGCGACGGGGATCGTGACACAGACACAGACAGAAATAACAGCCAGACGGCCGGGGTTTGCTGCCTGATCATTTTCGTCAGAGAAGCAGACACCTGACAGTTGATCCCGCCCGAGGTCTGTGTATGTAGAACAGGTGTTTTTAGTGCAGTAAGTCCCCTCTGTTGGTGCAACCAATATTATTTGGAGTCATACAATATGGTTGTTTTTGTTCCCCTATTTTCACAAAGGAAAACTTTCAGTATCTTAGAAAGCACTTTCCAGGGCCAGTTGAGTTCCCTTAAACAGTACTCCAGAACTTCTGCTTCCTTTTGTATCCTGACCTCTGATCGCCATTCTTTCCCCAGGTGCATTGTGGGTGTGCGTGGTGCTAAATCCCCACTGCAAGAGCGAGGAGAAGAGCGGCTGGCTGAAGCAGCTAAAGAAATGGGGCGACATGGACGTCTGCCCGCTGGAGGACGGCAACTACGGCAGCGAGCTTCCAAACATCACCAACGCTCTGCCGCAGAGCAACCTGGCACAGGGTCAGCGCAAACACACACGCACGCACACACACACACACACACACACACACACACACACACACACTGTGTAATCAAAATATGAACACACACCGACATTAATCTTATACGCTGTGACTCTCGGAGAGATGACAACGTGACAATTTCACTGACTGTGTGTGTGTGTGTGTTGTGTGTTGTTTTTCTCAGACTCTCTGTCTAGGCCGAGGAGGTCGGTATTTAGCCGGGCTGTCGAGGCCTGCGACCTCCACTGGCAGGACAGCCACCTCCAGAGGATCATCAGCAGTGACTACTACATGTCTCCATCCTACCAGAGAGAGGGGGAGAGCCTGCTGTTCAACCCACAAGGCCTGCCGCTTTGGCTAGGTGAGCGCACGCACGCACACACACAGACTTTTTTGGTAACACTTCAATAAAGCGGTAATTCATTACTCATTTTCAGGAAATTGTATTGCGTTTACCTACTGCATCATATTTAATCGAATAAAAAAGTTTCTGTGTATAATATATAATAATAATTTGCTTAAAAAAAAAGCAATGAGCGATGCACACACTTTCTGGATAACCGCATAGAAAAACTTTATTTGCAGTGGCATTCCATATACACCTAATCTCTAATTCCACTGAAACACACACACACACACACACACACACACACACACACACACACACACACACACACACACACACGCACACAGACTTATTCTGTTGATATTGAGGCCAGTATCTGCAGTAAGCAGCTTCCAGCTAAGATCTGTCAGATTCTGCAACTTAAGCCAGCTATCAGACACACACGGGTGTTTTGCTGAGACTGCACTGTGTGTGTGTGTGTGTGTGTGTGTGTGTGTGTGTGTGTGTGTGTGTGTGTTTGTGAGTGTGTGCCTGTGCTATTACTGACTACATCTCCCACAGTGTCCACATGTCCCACAGTGTGTGCGTTTGTAAGAAAGAACTACGTCTGTGACTGAGAACAGAAAAATGTTGTGTGCGTGTGCATGTTTATCTCATTTAGCTCAGTTCATGTGCGCGCTAAGCTGTCCTGACTCCACCTTATCTCACACTCAGACCACGTCCCGACTGCATGCGCTCGCGTCGACGCCCTGCGTTCCCACGGTTATTCCAGGGAAGCATTGCGATTGGCCGTCGCCATCATCAACACGCTCCGCCTCCAACAGCAGAGACAGATGGACATCTACAAGCACCAAAAGAAAGGTAAACACACACACACACACACACACACACATATATATATATATATATATATATATATATATATATAGTGCTGTTCATTTTCTAAAGCCAGTGCAGGATCATTTTAACATTTGTCTTTCTCTCCCGCTCTCTTCTTCTCTCAGAGCTTCGCCAGAGGGGCGTGACTTCTACCACCAACCTGGAAGGTTGGGTGGGCCATCCCTTAGATCCGATTGGCTGTCTGTTCACCACGCTCACCGAAACCTGCCGCGTGGACGACGACAACACCATGGATACCGGAGGTACAAGAACAGAGATATGCTTCTGTTTCTCCTTTTTATCATGATAAAAAAATCACAAAACTTCACAACAGACTCGTTTTGAGGCTCTGTTCACTTTATTAAAAGGCAACAAGACCGACATGCTTGATTATTTGCCATTACAAACCTGAATACAGTCCCCATGACTACTCCTGTTTTGATGCATCATTTAGCACTGAAGAAGTCTAACTCAGAAGATGTAGACATTCTCCTCCCCTTACGCTATCTGCACGTTACCCTCTCGCTAGGTGAAACAACAGTGAAAGACGTATCACGTAGTCGACATACGTCTCTTAATGTTTTGTGAGGCATTTTCTTTTGTGGGGATTTAACCATTGTAATGCCAGGGCTCACCTCCCTAAAGCGCGAATTATACTGGCCGTTCCCAACCTGGCGCGCGCCATCATGCCAAGGTTGCGGCGCGCGACAAAGCGGAAACAGGAAGCATGAACGAGCTCCTGGGCAACGTGATGCCAGGACTCTGAGTGACTGCAAGTCTCTCTTGTAAACTTACTGGGTTAAGATGAGTTCTTTTATGGCGAATGAAAGGCTTGATCCGACCAAGTAGGTCATCGATGCCAGTTCTGCTGTTGTTTACCTTTTTTTTCTTCATCTACTCCGTAGAAAGAGTAAAGTCGGTAGCCTTTCCTCATTAGCGCCACCTCTGTTCAGGAGAAGACTGCAACTAGTGTCGTGACCACCAGCGCGGGTATAAACAGTCACGGCGATTCCATGACGTCACATTTGCGTGCGCCAGCTGGGCTGCGGCCAGTATAATTCACGCTTAAGTGCAAATGGTCCACCAAAACAAGTTTATTTTCGACACTATTTTGCAAGGGCGCCGTCGCTGCATCCTGGGCTTCACGCCACCCAAGACAATTGTGAGTGGTTTAAAGAAATACAAACAGAGCATTTTTATTTATTTTTTTTACTTAGTGCTGAATTATGATAGGTTTAAGCAGACCTTTCTTCAGCGCTAAAACAAAGTGTGGAGATAGGTCTGGTTATGCGAGACTAGCACTAAAGTGTCTTTTACTTGCTGATTTTCTGCAGAGGTAATCCTGTTCTGGTGCACCAACAAACTATAAATAGGAGATTATAGAAGGCTGGCCATGAAGTTCTGGCATGGACAATATTCTGTGTTGTAGGTTCACATTGTTCTGTACAAGCTCAAGAACTGAGTCACTTAAATGTATACTGTAAAGATATTATTCAGACATGTCCAATGACTTATAATGTCACAAGTATAGCCACCCATTAGCATATATTAAGAACAAAATAATTTTCCCTCTGTGTGTCCACTGCTATTGGCGGGGTTCTAAGGTAACTTACCGTTCACTGAACCTATAAAGAGTAAGCCAAAGCCTTGGCATGTACTTCAGCCAAATACATACTCAACCACGGACCTCATGGGTCAACGAGCTTGTTTGCCAAACACAAGGTATAATTCCTTGCACACTTCACCAGCTGATGCAGTGTAACCCTGAGCAGAGGTGATAGGGCACACCAGCAGTGACTCATTAGACAACAGACTCCATGTTCTTATATCAGGACCGGGCCCTATTGTGCTGTAGAGAGCCATAAACTAGCAAAGCCTGAATGGATTGTGCTGGAACACCCAGCTCATTTAGACCACACTCCTGTTGTGTGTGTGAGTGTGAGTGTGTGTGGTATGTATAGAATCCATCACCATTTGCATTTCTCACCCTGCTCAGGGCCTTTTTTTTTTTTTTTTTTTTTTTCCACCAGTGGCCATTGCGACAGAGCAGAATAGGGGCTGGGTTTTCCTATTGTTACCCAGCTACAGGGAACTATTGTCAATCCAAACAATGCTGACCCCTGGCACACTCATCGGTGCAAGTGTGTGTTGGCGATACAGTGAATGATTGTCTTATGTTGTTTGGGGAATTTGAGAAGAGTGGTATGACTATTTTGCGCGCGCGTGTGTGTGCGTGTGCGTGTGCGTGTGTGGGGCCCGGTCACTGTGCTTTATTCCTCTCTGGAAGATAGCTGGGAACATCTGTTAAAAGGAGGGGTGGAGCCAGACTATGTGTCGACCAATCCAAATGCAGTTTTATGTCTGATCATTTCAAATCAATCAACAGCCAATGGACAAAAAAAAAAAAAAAAAGTTTGCACTGGGGTTAAGCCTATAAAATCAGTTTTCCCTTTTTCCTGTATTTCCACAGACACACACACACACACATCCGTGGAATAAACAGGATTGAGGGGATCTGTTGCTCAGAGGGGATTTAAGCATAATGATGGAGTGGGGGAGCAGAGAGAGAATAAATGGGCACCAATCAACAGCTGATACTCTCATCGCATCTGTTCTCACTTATTGCTGTCGAGCACTGGTGTAGGGTGTAGCAGTCATTTTAGATTAGTGATCACAGTCTATGGATGCTGTATTTATATAATGTTACACAAGCTGTATAGCTATATGTACACAGACCATACCATACATGTTTCATTTTCTCAGGTTTTTTTTCCAAGTCTCTCTTAATACAATATACACATGCCTATATGTACTTTGTTACCATTTATTTGGCACTGAAGCAATCCCTTCCTAATTCGGCTGAACTGTAAGAAACCGAGGGAAAAAACAGTCCTTGTTTATTGCCAAAATGCAACAACGCTAATATGACGCTTTAGCAATCTGAGTTAGCCAAATCAGCGGACATTGTAGTCTTGCTGAGCCATGGTGGAAAGATGGATACGTCCATGTATTGTAGATTTGACTACCAGGATGAAGATACCTACTTGACTAACGTATGCCTCATATTACCTTCAGTTATCAAGGTCTGTAAAATGGGCGTTAATTCCTATTCAGATTTGAATGCATCTTTGCTTGATTCACTGAATGGTTTTCTTTCCTTCCTTCCTCTCAGAAGGTGACCCCCGGCCTCCGGTCTACCACCACGTACCAGTGTGGGGCAGTCCTGATGGAGGGGAGTCCTACCTGACTTTGGCCTTAGAGGTGGCTCTGATGGGAATGGGCCAGCAGAGGATAATGCCCGAGGGCCTATACGCTCAGGATAAGGTACGGTAGTCCTAAAAAACACACTTTTACATGATGCATTTGTAGTTATAATATATACATTTAAACAGAATCCAATAAAGTGATTTTACCCCCTCATAGAGAAAACCGTAATGCTAGGTTGTTTGCAGTGGGTAACATTTTTTTTTTTTTTTTGCATATTAAAACAAGCGGTATGAATTGCCTGGTGTAGATAATGTCGCCATGATAGAAAATCACTATAATTAAACGTCTGTGACGGTAATTGCCATGCACAAATAGAGAAAAGGTCACAGCATTTTGTTTTTCTGAAAACGACAGTCACAGCACTTAAGTTTTTGAATTGGAATAAATCAAAGGAACATTTCTTTATGTGAATGGTTTAGAGTGCTTAACGTGTCTACCATAGACTTTTCTGAATGTCATGGGAATCAACAAAAATATATTATGTTTTAGGCAAGGTAAGTTTATTTTCACCTTTCAACAACAAGGCAATTCAAAGTGTTTTACATAAGGCACAAAGGCATTACGAAAAGTTAAGCAATATAAGAAGGCACACAGGATTTCAAAGGAATTTAACTTTTAAGCAAGAATTGCATTTAAAACCAGTTAAGTTTCCAAAAGGACCTCTTAATGGTGAAATAAAATCAGTCTCTGTCATAACGGTAATTGCACACGGATGCCAGAGTTTGAGGTATTAAAGCTCACCGCTGGTCCCTTAAAGGTGCAGTAGGTAAGACTTATAAAACTAACTTTCTGTCATATTTGCTGAAACTGACCCTATGTTCCAGTAGAACTACATGAAGCAGGTCATTCAATAAAAAATCTGGCTCCTCTGCCACCACCTACAGCCTGTAGTGTGATTTGCAAAAATCCACCGCTCCCTGTTCAGATGCACCAATCAGGGCCAGGAGGGGTGTCTAACTGCGTGTCAATCACTGCTCATGCACACGCATTCATTCTCCCTTGTAGGGGGAGGGGCTTAAGAGACCGTTTTGGGCTTTAGCAGAAAGGGGGGAGGGACTGAGAAGTTGTCAATGTTCAAATTTTTTGGCGTAGGATCACAATCCTACCTACAGCATTTTTTAATACCTAAAACTCAAAATCCCCTCTTAAAAAGGTAATTAAACTACACTAAAGAGTAAAATTTTCTTTGTGAAAATGTTCAAGGTGTGTCGTAATGAGGAGCAGATTGTTGCAAAACTTCAAGAACTGGAGCTGGATGACCTCCTGGTTCAGACTCTTCGGAAACAGGCCATACAGCTGCTAGAAGGTACAACAACAACAACAACAACAACAACAACAACAACGACATCTTCATGTACTCTGCCCCAGTACTTGATGTTCTTTAACATTGTTGAGAAGAAAAATAAACAAAATCATCATTTTGTCTTTCTCTTGGTCCAGCTGGGCCATTCAGCGGTCTAGGCGAGGTCATCCACAGGGAGAGTGTTCCCATGCACACCTTCGCCAAGTACCTCTTCTCTGCCCTGCTGCCACATGACGCAGACCTGGCATATAAGCTGGCTCTCCGCGCCATGAGGTCAGTTTCCCCATTTGGTTGCTATGGAATTGTATCGCATTGCACTGTGAGCTGTTTCTAATATTTTGTCCATCCTCACTGATATACTTCAAAACAGTCTTTATAATACAGAATGACATTAGTTATAGCTTGGTGTACTTAATAAACTGGTGAACAGGCTTGTAGAAGCTGTCAATCATTTGTGGTGATGGGTTAATTTGTTTTAGGTATTTACACTAATGTGTCCTAATTAGTAGTTCAAGTACTATGATCAATTATGGTATGTTAAAATGCCACCTTTAAAATAGAATACATTCACTGTAGTATCTATAATGTTTTAGAGTAAATACTAGCATGGATGTTTTTTTTTTTTTTTCTAATGCAAATTTCAATAATGAAATTCATCCTAGATTTAATATGAACTGGCCTTAAACTTTGACCAAAACTAAAGACACGGTGAACAAATACGGCGTTGTTTGTATGTTCCTGTCAGGCTGCCGGTGCTGGAGTCCTCAGCAGGCTCCGGGGACGTGGGCCACCCTCATCACGGCATCTCCATAGTCCCAAGTAGATACCCGCGCTGGTTCACACTGGGACACCTGGAGTCCCAGCAGTGTGAGCTGGCCTCCACCATGCTCACTGCTGCTAAAGGTACCGCTAACACATCCTCGTACCCATAGCTGGAGTCCCAGTAGAGAAATGTCCCCTTCAGATGTTTCTAACAACAACGCGTGTTTGTTTTCTTTTGCTTGCAGGTGACATGTTGAGGTTGCGGACGGTGCTGGAGGCCATCCAGAAAAACATCCACTCCTCTTCCTTAATCTTCAAGTTGGCCCAGGACGCCTTTAAGATAGCCACACCCGCTGACAACCCGCCTGATATAACTCTGCTCAACGTGGCACTGGAGCTAGGGCTGCAGGTACTGCGCGTGAGTGTGAGTGTGAAGAAAGCAGGCGAGGTATGAGGGCGAGTCAGCAATTTTCATAAATTATTTCACCACCAAAAAAAAATCGAGCAATGGTCTCCAGTCTAAACATGCAGCCGTTTCCTTGAACTTGTAATTTGTGCAGGCCTCCACAGCCTCACTACAAATTAACAGAGAAAACATCACACAGCGTCTTGCCGTTGTTGATGAGCAGAAACCACATAATTAAGCCTTTTTGGTTCCACAGTAAACAGAAGGAAAAAAAAACTCTTGAGATCGTCAAGGCAGCAGTGTCGCTGTGGCTTCACACACCTCTTCCTCCTGGTATTTAGAGTATTGGCTGGATTCCTGTCAGCAAAACTGCTAATAAAATGCTCAAAATGGAAGGGTCACAATTAGTCATGTGTGTAATTACGAACACATTTTTGGATACATCTGTCATCACTGGAGACACGCCGTGTTGGGGCGAACTGTTCCAATTATGAAAATCACACATATCACGTTCACTTGTTTTCTGAATGTACGGATATGTTAGAATTAGTTCATCAAAAACTGACTGACTGACTGACTGCCGAGAAAAATCTGGATGTTCTTATTCCCATTGTACAAAGTAGCTCCAAAAAAACATCATGTTGTGCATGTGTGCTTTTGCAGGTGATGAGGATGACTCTGTCGACACTGAACTGGAGAAGGAGAGAGATGGTTCGATGGCTGGTAACCTGTGCCACAGAAGTCGGTATGTGATGCCTTTTAACGTGCACCAGTGAAACAGGATTCCTAGTTCTGATCATTACAGTTTGTGGCTGTCCAAACAGTTTTAGCTAAGTAAGAGGAGACATTTCTTTTAGTGCTGTCAGTTAAACGTGTTATTAACAGCGTTAACACAAACCCATTGTAACAGTGTCAATTTTTTTATCGCGAGATTAATGTTCTTTTTGGCCTAGCAAATTTTCTAGTTTTTTTTCACATGCTGTTGCAACAACTAGTAACGTTAGAAAAACTACAACACCACACCGGATCTAGCTAGACCGGAAACAAAACAGGCACGCCGCACACACTTATTTGGGCTTGCGAGCCGGCCAAAGAGTAGTAGGCTAACGTTACGTTTTGAGTGGACGGCGAGCGCGAGGCGCCGAAATGGATGCCAATAAGATTCTGAAAGGAAAGTTTACTTTTAAAAAGTTGCCAAATGGTTCCATTGACAAGACCAAAGTGATCCGTGTGTTTTGTCGTTGTGAACTTAGCTATCATCTCAGCACGTCCAGTCTGAAATACCACTTGATGGCCAAGCACACAGCTGATGTGAATTCTCCGCCCCCTCGTCAAAGCCAGGCGGCAAAAGCACAAAGCAAGCTGATCCACTTTTCCATGTTGATAAGAGCATTAAAATGAGAAAAAAATGAGACAAAAAGAAATCAAGGGACATTGAGAATAGTTAACAATGTGCGATTAATTGCGAGTTAACTATGACAATGCGATTAATCGCGATTAAATATTTTAATTGTTTGACAGCACTCATTTATTTATGTTGAGTCTTTTGAGAGAAGAGCCTCCAATTGCCTCTTTGCCTCACATGTAATGTAAGATTAAATAAAAACCCAAATGACATTGAAAGGAAAGCTTAAGACACAGAAGCAGCATAGAAGCCAAGGTGGGTGTATTACTGGACCTGGAAAAAAAAAAAAAAAAAAGCAACTGAGCAACAGTGTTCTGAACAACTTGTGGAAGGTACAGAGATGACTTGGTGTATAAGTCGTGTAACCCTGATGAAATGAATGCGTGGAGGATCTTAAGTTGAGACACATAAGGCCTTAGTTTCAAAGTTTTCCTTATCTTCATAAAACGGGAACAAATGGTCAAAGTTCTCACTCTGGGAAAGGAACCAATACTCTTTAGTAATGATAATAATAGATAACTTGAGTTTTGTCTGCATTTACCCACAGATAATTGTATAGATCATTCTGAAGGATTTTAAATGCTATTGAAATCTGTCAAAGTAAAAGTTCCCGATTTCAGAATGAAGCACACTATCTTCCCGTTTATCATCTCCTTTCCTTGCCAGATTCTTTTTTTTAACAGTTAAATGAACTAAAATTCATAAACAATCCTAAAAGAGCTTTAAAAAAATGTAGAATCATACCAGTACTAGAAGATTTACCTTCTGACCACAACAAATGTTAAATCTGCTTCTCCTCAGGTCTGCGGGCGTTGGTGAGCATCTTACAGAGCTGGTACACCCTCTTCACACCGACCGAGGCCACCAGCATCGTGGCGGCCACCGTCATGTCCCATAACACCATCCTGCGCCTCAGCCTCGACTACCCCCAGCGCGAGGAGCTGGCCAGCTGTGCCAGGACCCTGGCCCTGCAGTGCGCCATGAAGGATCCCCAGAACTGCGCTCTGTCAGCTCTGACGCTCTGCGAGAAGGACCACATCGCCTTCGAGACAGCCTACCAGATTGTCATCGACGCAGCATCCACGGGTATGACCTACTCCCAGCTGTTCACCATCGCGAGGTACATGGAACACAGAGGATACCCGCTGCGGTCCTTCAAGTTGGCCTCCCTCGCCATGACCCACCTTAACCTGGCTTACAACCAGGACACACACCCAGCCATTAATGACGTGCTCTGGGCCTGCGCGCTCAGCCACTCCCTGGGTAAAAATGAGCTCGCAGCCATTATCCCGCTGGTGGTGAAGAGTGTGCACTGCGCCACGGTGCTGTCTGACATCCTGCGGCGGTGCACCATGACGGCGCCGGGTCTCGCCGGCATTCCCGGGAGAAGGAACTCTGGGAAGCTAATGTCGACGGACAAAGCGCCGTTGCGGCAGCTCCTGGACGCCACGATCTCGGCGTACATCAACACCACGCACTCTCGACTGACGCACATCAGTCCGCGGCACTACGGAGAGTTCATAGAGTTCCTGAGCAAAGCACGGGAGACTTTCCTGCTGGCACAGGACGGCCATATTCAGTTCGCCCAGTTTATAGACAACCTGAAACAGATCTACAAGGGCAAGAAGAAACTGATGATGTTGGTCAGGGAGAGATTCGGCTGACCTTAGCCCTTCCTCACAGGGACCCTCTTCTTGGGAAGTAGTTACACTTATTTGTTTCTATTTAAGTTTTTCTTTTTGGATTCCTTGTATTTTAACTTCTTATGTTGAGCCATTTGTTAACTAAGTCTTAAGTTTTTGTCCTGTTTTGTTGTTTTGTTTCTTGAATGTGAACCAGGAAGTGTTCGCAGTACATTGCTCTACTTCATTGAGATAGCGAAAGAGGGAAACTGCTCAAAATGGTAAAGAAACAACAACAAAAACAAAGCTTTTTTTTTTTCTCTCCCTCCAACTAATGTTAAATCTAGTATGAAAAATTCAAAGATTGTGATTTCTTTTTCGGTTTTTCAGTGGCACATGACGATTTGAAAACCAAAAGATTTTTGTTGGATGGGGTACTTTGAGCCAGGAGACTCTTTCAGCTGGGGTTTAGAAGAAGAAGAGGAAGTGGTTTTCAAAGTGGAAGGAAAATGTTGTTCCAAAAGAGAAAAAGAAAAACCCCACTGTGGTCAAAAACACATAGTGTTACTGTCATACCTCGACTGTATTATTTGTCAGCTTTAACTTCTCTATCAGAAATGGCCCCCTTGTTTCATTCAGGACATGTTATAGTAGAGGGGGCACATGCGGTCTCTCTGTAGAAGATATCAGTACCAACAACTTTATAAACCTGACTAAAAGCCACTCTAGACTTGCGCCTACCCTCTTCACCTGCTGGTCAGTACTTTTCCTTAAGAATATCTTCAGAGGAAGAACCATGTTGCTTCACAGAGTGCACGTTTTCAAATCCAGAAGCCTGAGAGTAACATTATTCAGGCTGTTCTAGCTAAGGTAGAGTAGTTGAGGCTCCACATGCACATATATATATACAGTTTACCTTGTATGTCCTCCTATAAGCTTATTAACAGTGACAATACACAACTGTGATGAATGATGGGGTCACAGTATTCCCATCTTTAGAGCTAGCTACCACTGCACTGCTGTACAGCTATTTATGGCCAAAACCTTCTAAAATCTATAGGACTCCAATGGTCCCCTTTCACTCGCTAGATCAAGATTTAGTCAATAAGCAATATAAGTCTGTGCTTTATTTTGTTTTTTATCACCTAGCGACGTTTATTTCACCACCTTTTTATTCTGTTTGGAAGCTTGAGAACATATTGGGACCTTGTTGATTTCAGTGATTGTTAGTTGTCAACTCTGCCTGTAGCTTAAGTCCCTTTTCCATCTCAATAACTTTTGCCAGAACTCTGGTAAGAGTTTATTTCCTGGAACGTTTTCATGAACCAAGAGCATTACCCCATTATAAGATCAGAAATCTGGTTGGAATGTTGGTTCTTTTGGTCATAGTTCCTACCCCTAAAGCCCCAGCAACCCACGTAGTACTTTTTTTACCAATTGCTATGAGTTCTTGGGGTGGCCTGTGCAGTACCTACCATTGCTGGTTGATCAAACAAGCACTATTTAAGTAAAACAGACAGAATTTATATTAATGTAGCAACAAGAGGTAATATGTGCTAAACAATTAAATAATATTGGATTGCTAACAAGGTACAGGCTATGCCTTGTATAGCTAGAATTGAAAAGCCTACCAAGATATATTTTTAATGAATTTATAGTAGAACTAGGCTTTTACCACTGCACTAATTAAAATTGTTATGTTAACAAAAGATCAGTTCATACTGTGTAATGTGAGAAGGTTGTTTTAAAGTAACAACCCCACAGAGACTTATCACCCAACTCCGCCGTTCCCCTCAACGTCACAAAGCTTTTTAGCGTCATTTAGCTAATTGTTTAGATTTGCCCGGCCTACAAACCCAGCAAAGAAGCTAACACCGGCTGCCTCGAACCAAACGGTAGACAAAGTTAGCAGCTAGCTGGTGGACATAGTGTAGCATTTAGTTGCTACAAAGTCAGTGGAGACCAAAATAGAGCTAAAATAGTAGACTTACATTTGTTAGGCGGCCAAAACCACGACCGCAAAAGAATGCTAATGTTGCTCCATCTCTGCTATATGTGTAAACTGTTTGCTAACACGTTAGCCATAGCAACTTTGTACTGTGGTTTTAGTATTGTTTGGATAAACTAAAACAAAAAAGAAAACGGCTAAAATCTAAGATGTTTTTTATAAATTTTTTTAAATACAGTAATTGCCGTAATCACACTAAGTCCCCATTATGGCTAAAGCACAGAACATGCTTAGTTGATCCTGAATTTTTAGATTCCTCCAGTTCCCTGGTCTCTTGTGATGGAAAAGGGTCTATAGTTACTAAAGCCACCTACCTGTGAATGTTACTGGTTGTGATCATTCTGGACTGTGAAGACGAGCAGCACTGTCTTTCTCAAAAGGGTTATAGATACAGAGTGCAAACTTAACAAATACTGTACGTTTTATGACTTGATGACTTAAGCTTGCATATTTGAGACCACATGCCTCGGCACAGGAAGTTATTTGTTCTATATGAGGGATGATCACGCTTCCTTTTCCTTCCCAGTGGCTACGTGTTGTTAATGGCAGTAAACAGTACAGCAAGAGCTTAAATATTTACCGGTCGGACTAAACGTCATCGTACAAGCACTTCACACAAATACCTCTTCAGTACGTTCCTGCCTGCTTCAGCATTTATTTATTGATTGTTTAGTAACCGTATGACTTGTGTAGAAAATCGCAGACACGCAAACAGAACGCAACGAGCGAGTTGGCCTGTCGATGGCAGGATAATAAAAGAAAAAGGGTTTTTGAACGGTGGAACATTTTCTTGTCTGCTTTTACATTCCATGAGCTACCTTCACCCAATACCCGGGTAGTCAGTCACAACTCTGGGCCTTTTCCATCTGAAGAAACGCAGATAGAAGAATGAAACAAGGAAAACTGAGCAAAAGAAAGAAAAGAGAGGCTAAACTCAGTTCTCAGGGACATCACTTAAAGAAAACAAAACAAAAAGTAGTAGCATTAAGCATTTAAGATATTGTAAATATGAAAGTGTCAATTCAGAAAATTGTAAAGTTATAATTATTTATGATAAGTATGTTTATGTGTTTGTTTTTACCTTATTTTTATGTTGTTTTGTTTTTTTTGCCGGGGGTGTACTTGAATTGTTTTGGACGGTGAATTTGACAGCGTTTTTGTAAGGGCAAAGACTTCAAGGCATTTCTCAGGTGCTCCTGTGTACATTTCTTTCCGTTTTGTTTTTGCTATAATAACTATTATTATTTGTATTTTTTTGATTTACAAAGACAAAAAAAGTCTGTTTTCCAAAAGGAAGCATGCTATTCAGAGTTGAGGAAAATGAGGAAGGCGTTCATTTGTAAACAGATGCGTACTAAACCTGACTATGCAGAACCACTTAGATGGTCTTGTCACCTCTTTAAGATGCCCCCCAAAAAAAAAAGGTGTGAAAGAAGAGACTCAGTGGACTGAACCACTATTAATGAGACGGGGGGATGGACAAAGACAAGACCCAGCATGCTTGTATTTGGACAATGCGCAGTAGCCAGCCTGCATACGCTGCAACATTTAGGAGGAGAGAAGAAAAAAAAAAAAAAAAAAAAAAAAAAATGGGGGGAAAATGCCTTTGTGACTGATCAATGTACAAAGTTTATTTTTTGCTTTACTTCTATGTTGGTTTTATTTAATCAGGACTCAAGCCTTCAGTGTCTTCTCAGAGGTGTCGTGTGGCAGAGTCGGAAACGGCAACCGTGTGAAAAAAAGGAGGCTTTCCTGACTCCCTTCAGAGTTCTCCCTCTTCTATCTCATTACCATACTTTCTTTATCTAATCTTCAGTTGTTCACCGCCTCACCCCCTCTCTCACACAGGTAGGAGCAGTGCATCCATGGGTCAGTGACCAGCTTTCAGTGCAGCCACTTCCCCTCTGTTGTCGTACCTTAAAGCACTCGAGGCAGCAGTGCACTGCAGCAGCCTTGTATCTGCTCAAAGTCAACGTTTGACAAAAACAACTAGTGTTTTTTTTTTTTTTTTTGCAAAGGTTCTACATAATGAGGATAAAAATATCTTATATTTTTATTTTTTGGCTCCCACATTGGCATGATGATGCTGTTTTCCTAAATCAAAGATGAAAGAGGGATATCGTTTTACCACTTTCTTCACTTGGAAGCTCCAGGTAGCTGCCTTTTTATGTGATGCATTAACTGACAGCATTACAACAAAGAGGTTCCTCCCTCTAACTTGATCTCTGTTTTTCAGTCTGTTAACTGTATCAGCCAGTTCTTATTGTTTCCATTTCTTTCTTTCTTTCTATCTTTCTTTCTTTCTTAGGAGAGTACTCTTTGCTGGTAGAGATTTAGATCACCTACTGTTTCCCAGTTTGTTTTGGATTCTTTCTAACTTTAAGGGAAAATTTGAAAGTGTTTGTTGCCTCTTTGTGCTACTGATTATGAAAAGGTATTTCCAGTATTTGTTGCCACAGAAGTATGATAGCTTATCATCGACACTTGTTTTTTTTGTTTTCTAATTTTGTTTTTTTTGTGCAACTTCTTGAGCTACTGTCTATAAAGCGAGAATTTATTACTATTTATGTAACGCTACTACCATTTTATATTGATTTGTGTTGGAATCTCAGTGCTTTTCTATGAATAAAGTGTGAAACACGTTACAAGGACGTCTTTCTTTTTATTTTTGTGTTGAACCGAGATGATTGACTTTGGAGATGGTATTCACTGAGTGAGGAACAGTGATGGAAAGCTACCAAGAACATTTGTACTGTATTTAACCATAATTGTGTGGTGCTTTACTAGAGTATTTCAATTTTATGTGTGAGTACATTGGAGGTGGAGTATTTGTACTTTTTACTCAACTACTGTGTATATATAAGGCTTTCATTTAAAAAAATATATATATATAAAATATAA
>NC_041342.1:26475664-26565149 GCF_004354835.1 Perca flavescens
AAGCTGGAGCAAATCATAGAGGCGCTGTTTTGCTAACATGGAGCATGGAGTATACAAAAAAAGCTTGACCATGTGGTTATTTCCTATAAATTAACAAACAAAAGAACATGCTACATATATCGTAATCAAGATATGAAATGACCTATATCAGGATAAAAGATTCTGGCCATACAGTATATCACCCAGACCTATCGCCATGACCACTTTACCATGATAATCCTCATATATTACAAACTGCTGTGCAGTTTTTGATGTCTGGTAAGCCCTCAGATTAATGGATCTTAACTCAAACCTGCCTTCCTAGATCATATTTAATCATACGTGTTGATGGTACCTGTAGCAACAGGCTCGCACCAATACAGCCCCTCACATTATTTTAATGCAATGCTGTTTAAAGTCTGAATGCCCACACAACAGACCAATTCAAGCATGTATTTCCTGTTGTGGTTGTTTTGATTGTTTGAACAAACGACCTTCTCTGTCATTTTTCCATAGCTAATGTAACATGATCCCTGCCTGAAAATCATGCAATCTTTTAACTGAAGTTGAATGAAAATAAGGTCACCAAAATTGGAATGATAAGACTTCGACCTAACAACTATACAATATAATGTAATGATCATGGCAAAATATAGTATCACGTGGCAACCTTGCAGGAGGTTAGAGCAGAAAATCACCTCAGTGTTGATATCTCAGCCACAAGCTGGATTGTGGCCAAAGAAGTAAAGAGTCAAAATATCTCCAACCAGGCCTGAACAGTAAGCAGCAGCACAGTGAATGGGCAACAGTTTGCACAGTGTGTTAGCCTCACCAAACATATGGAACACATTATGGTGGTCAATCAGAGCAGTTACAACTCCACACTTAAGCATTATCCTATTAGTTTTGACGTGTGATGGCCGTAATGCAACCAAACAGTATGCCAGCAGCAGAGCACACTGCACCTATTCTTCTCCCTCCCCAACAAAGTCAACAGTAAATTAACTTTGCCGCAACATTTGAATTGCTCAATCCTATACCCTTGGTCTGCTTTCTTGCTTTGTTGAAAACTGTTTTCAGGTATGTTGACTTCAATTTAGCTTATTTTTTGTCAGGTTTTCACAGTAAAGATGGAATTAAACCCCTATAGAAAGACTTTCTACTTTTATTTGTCAGCTTTTTCTCTCTCAGCTTGTTTTATGACACCAAAAAACTAACTGGAAACAAGCTATGAAACAACCACATTGAATAGTAGCACAAAGCTGCAAGTTGATGTGGTGGTGGTGATTCCTCTCTGTTTCCATTCTCTCTCATGTATGTGTCTGTGTGTGTGTCAGAGAGTGAACGTGTGTGCTTAATGGGTGAGGCCTAGTTTTGACTATACTGTGTTAAATTTGCGAGAGGCATGCGTACAGCCACTGTTCCTTAAAGTAAAGAAGGTTCATCTTTCAGGTTCACTTTGCCTCAAGTATGGTCTAATTTACTCAAAGAGGATGATGAGATATCTGAAAAATGTAACGAGTAGCAATTGAAGCCGCAACTATGGAAAGTGGCCGGCCACTTTAGGCCACTTAAATCATGAGGGTTATCTAGAGTGGAGTTTTAGTATTTAACTGTCGGAGGCAAAGCTACACTAGACTCAAAAACTCATTGAGTTTAACCTGGAGCCCAAGAGAAACCTAATACTACTAAACCTAATGCTTTAGGCACCAGCTGAAAAAAATTATAGCTACTTAGCTATAGCTTCCTACCTTCAGAACTTTTTTCATTTTTTTTTTTTCAGAGGTACATTTTTTAACCAAGTTCATATGTGTTGTTCTCTGTGTGTGTGTGTGTGTGTGTGTGTGTGTGTGTGTGTGTGTGTGTGTGTGTGTGTGTGTGTGTGTGTGTGTGTGTGTGTGTGTGTGTGTGTGTGTGTGTGTGCCCCAGGTATGGGATTATGAGTTAGAGAGGAGTGCAGAGCACTGGGCATATACCTGCCGATGGGAACATGGACCGAGCCATATGTTGACACAAATAGGACAAAACCTTGGAGCGCACTGGGGCAGGTGTGTATGTAGCCTACAAAGAAGTGGAGGGAACTGTATTAGTTAAATTATGTTTTATACAACTGTAATATGATAAGAATAATATTTTTTTCTTTTACAATACGCTTCATCCTTTTGTGTGATACCCAATTCATTTTCACCACAAACAAACCTGTCTTGTGTTAATTGATTGTCTCCAAACCTCACAACTCTGAATGGTTGCATTGTGTTGTTTTCTTCTTCTTTGACTCTGTAGTTCACCTAGTGCTTTTAGCAGGTCTGTTTAGGTTATTGTCAGCAAAAAAATTCCACCCTACGCTACCTGTCCAAAACCGCAGACGCAGTTTGTGACTAGCTGGTGAACATAGTGGAGCATTTAGCAGCTTAAGAGCCAGATATTTCCCTCAGCAGTTGTGGAGACCAAGAGCTAAAAGAACAGTGAATTCGTCAGGTGGTAGTGATGATGACTCCCAATTTTGCTCCAGTTAGACTTGTACATAAGTGACTGTTTGCTAACATGTTTGCCTTTAATATGTCAGTATTTTGTTTTAGTGAGCTTGTTCTGCTGTCCCCAAGTTGCCTAAAAAATGCAGCTTTAATGACCATGCTAGTCAAACAAACACTAGGGGCACAGGCTGTGCACCAAAATACAACAAACCACGTTCCAGCCAATCAATGACAAGATGGTTGGGGAGGGGGTGGGGGTTAGTGCGCATGCACATAATGGGGGTAGGGGGTGGGACAGTGAGCAGAGCTGATTGAGTAGCGTGATTTGTATCTGAGAGTAGCTGCTGGATCGCTGGTTTATTGTATTTTGGTGCACAGCCTGTGCAGCTAGCATTTGTTTGACGTTTCCGACCCCTGTGTTATCTCCCGAGACCGGGCTTTTTCACAGTGTATTCAGGGGGCAGGCAGAGAGGCCTACGATTTGAGACAAACCATAGCTTTTCTGACTGACTGCCATAGAAGCTACCAGCAACATGTGTTAGCATGCCAGCTAAACCAGAACAAAGGAAGATGCCAAGAGCAAAACAAGGTACAGCGTTGGAAGAGGAAATGGAGGAGATCATAAATTCCCTGAGCTTTATGACCGAGGAGATAAGCAAACTCGCCAAACAAACAAAACTTGTTGAATTAATGACCGAGGTTAAACAACTTAAAACGCTTATCAAGGAAAAGGTCAAGAAAATTGAGGACTTGGAAAAAAGGATCGACGATTTGGAACAATACTCGCGGATGGAGGATGTGATTATAACTGGACTGGAGACACAAACATCAAACATCAAACTTATGCAAGAGCGACGTCCGACACAAACAAATAAATGAAATTGCGCTGAAACCATGCAGGAACTCATAGTGCACCTTCAAGACATGCATTATAAGCAAGCATGCACAATACCAAATCAATTAAATTGAATGCGGCCATCGTTACTGTTATCAACCTGTGCTTTTTCTACTAAGACGTTTAAAACTGTCTGAGTGTCTCATGTAAACGGTCTATTAATAAGGGAAGAGTTTTTGCTTTTATTTCCTTCAGCCTGTTCTCATGAACGATTAGTTCAAAAAGCTACCAAAAGTTAAGCACTGTAATCCGTAAGCATTCAATGTTTTTTTTTGCTGTATTCACCACATTGACGGCCGCATAGGAACGCGGCTGGCTGCTTAGGGAGGTCGAGGTGGATGATACCTTCACCAGGATTTTCAAGCTAGAGAGTGGAGTTCACTTCCCGGGGAAAGCCTTTCACCCAGGAAATGCGTGTTCCTTTCCAAATGTAAACCAGTCTTTTTGGTGCCTAATCATAACTTTTGTCGCGTCCAAACACTCATATTTACTGGACTAAATTTAACTGGAATGTCTGCCGAGACAACCGGCAGGCGGCAGCATGCAGTGCTTTGTACTCAAAGTCACCTATTTTCGGGTAACTGAACCACCAACTACCACTGATACAACGGAGGTCTGTTGCCAGTAGCACAAAGCTCTGTAGCGGCTTCATGGAGCGCGGAGCCACAGGTCACCAGCCACTGGTCACGTGACCACCTGGCGTCACGTGACCAGCCGGCGGGCTCCTAGTTTTGTAGGATATAATACGTTTTGGCTCAACACATAGGAATTTCCAATAAATTAGACAATATTGCATTTATAGACATGACTTCAACACATTTATTATCACATTTTTTTATGATATTGTGAAAGGATACAGTATAATACATTTTGTGTGACTTTAGGGACCGCCCCCCTACCTACCATGTCCAGGCCTGGTATGATGAGGTGAGGTACTACAGCTATCCCTACTCCCAGGAGTGTAACCCACACTGCCCATTCAGATGTTCAGGACCTGTTTGTACTCACTACACTCAGGTAAGGGCTTTTTATCTCCATAGGTTAACAATGCCTTGGGATCATTTTAGGCTTTAACTTAAAAAAAATGTAGAATCAATTTGTGATGTTTAAACATAATAATTCAAATTTATTAGGGAATGGCAGTGGCCCTGCATACCCACAAAGGTGCTTTTAGTTACTCAGGCTGATTATACGTCTAAGAATAGACGTTAAAATGAGTAAAAACAACTTTGTGGAGGGTCTTTAATGGCTTTAAAAAAAAACATTCTGTGAACATGAGTTATTTTCTTTAACAGATCAGTATGAGAATGCGGTTTTGATATATAGGAACATACTTTTTTTGGAAGACAGGGTTGAACTACTACTAGTTCAACTAACTAAGGCCCTTCTTCCAAGTTATTCAAGTTTGTAATTATTGCCTATATTACTATGAGAGCCGCATGAAATGATGCAAAAACATTGTGTATAGTAACACTTGATGAACGCTTCCTTTAGAAAATTCAGCTACAAGCTCCACCAAATGTGAGAGGACCACTGAACACTTTACTTTGTGTGTGTATTTTTTAATTTTCAGTTGGTGTGGGCGACTAGCAATCGTATTGGCTGTGCCATCAATGTGTGTTACAACATGAACGTTTGGGGAATGATCTGGGCTAAAGCTGTCTATCTGGTCTGCAACTACTCTCCACCGTACGTTTTGGCTTGTTTCAATACCATGTGATACAACTTCCCCAAAATGACAGAGACTAAAACTAAAATCATAAATGTAGTTATCTCAGAATCAGTTTTTTTTTACTTTGTAATGACTCCAAACAAGAGATACAAAAAATATATGAACTGAATCAAAGTCTGTTTACAGGTGCTGCATAATGTGGAAAGACTTGTATATGGCTGATAAATTATCTCAAGTGATGTCGCCTGAGTCAGATGGGTCTTAAAACATCAAGTGTAGAAGTTAGAAGAAAGTGGGCCGACCTCTGTAGTCTGCTCACAAACTCAGCTTGAGGTTCAAGGCTACACTAGCCACTATTAGCATTAACACACTCAAATCTCCGACAGACCTGTCGGCAGTCAAGTTGCATTGTGGGTAATGTAGGCACCAGGTTTTCAACATTGAAGAAGAATGTCTCTTGCTCTTTTTTTTAACTTGAGGCCAACAATGTTATAAGAGTATAAATGCTAAATTCTGTTAATAAATGAAGTTTCACAAACATAAATATTCCAGTAATAATTCTCAGTAGTTTAGCTGTGTTCATTATAATACACCTCCATCTCTTGCTTATAAAAAACATTCAAATAAATATATTCTTTTTCAACTACGACAAAATCCCTTTCATAATTTCTTTCTCAGGGGCAACTGGTGGGGTCATGCTCCTTACAAATATGGAACTCCCTGTTCTGCCTGTCCAGCTAGCTATGCTGGAGGCTGCAGGGACAATCTCTGCTACAAAGGTGGGTTTGGGACAGAGTTGTGGTTTTTCTGCTGCCATGGTTTATCTCCTTACATACCTTTGTACCTGTATTTTAGTAACTAGTTTTACTAAAAAAAATGTGTTATAATAGTTCAAAAAATTTGACTACACCATGAATATTTTCCCTCACTGTCCTGCCCTGATTTTTCCATGGTAAGATTGTTTTTTATGTACCCAGTGCAGCATTTCAACCCAATAAAATAATAATTTTGAGACATACTGTATGTACACCTTGAATCAATGTACGACAAAGAAAATGATCAAATCTAGTCAAACAACACAATGACAATCTGGTATCCGTATTTACAGACGGGGGCGTTGACAGGCGTCCCGCTCCTGAGATTGAGGAGACCAACTACATTGAACCTGAAGCGGAACCAGTGAGGGACAGGGAGCCCCAACCCAGGGCCCAGACGCCAAACCCCTCAGCCAATGACAACCTAGAGAGAAACCAGGTTGTCAGCGCAGAGCAGATGTGTAAGGACTGGTCCCACATTACTACATCTCTCTGAATGGCGCAGTCGTGAGAGTAGACATTAATACTAGTATTAGAATGAGGTTGTGAAAGGCTCTCGTTTGTTTGTTTGTTATGTTAGGTCAACAGGTCGACTGTGAGACTAAGCTGAGAGATCGGTGCAAGGGGACGACCTGTAACAGGTAAATGTTAAAGAATATGGTGACACACTGCAACAGACAGGTGTCAAAGGCTCTGAACACCCACACAGCTGTTTTTGGTTATTCTGGCTGACTGGACCTCTTCCCAGGACCGTGTGGGTGTGTTTAGACTGATTGATTGACATCTTCCTGAGCCTCCTGTTAGCTTTGATGCACCTGTTAGGGCAAAACAAATGACAGCTTCATCATTGTTATTGGTAGATGAAATTTGTGATGTAATGAATTCCCATCAAAGCTCCGGCCCACCTTCAACCTGAGCAGGGGTCTAAAATGCCAGAATAAGTTAAATCACCTGTGTGGGTGTTCAGAGACTTTAATAATACTGTGTATGCAAATTCTGGGAAACATTTGATGTGCCAAGATAGTTGGGAATTATCAGTTCATACTGAATTTATTATTTTCAGATAAAACACAGAAATATTCCTTATATTAGTATGTATGTATTATCTATGTATGTAGCATGTGCTTATGTGAAAAGCAAAATAACAGTGGCAAGATGTGTTCACTGTTATTCCCGCCCATAGATATGAGTGTCCACCTGGCTGCCTTGACACTCCGGGAAAAGTAGTTGGGACTGGCTATTATGACATGGTAAGCGATCAACAGAGACAATTTCATTTTATTTTCAATGTTTGACATTTACCTGTGTATCCATGGAAGATTAATGTTTATTTGTAGCTATACCTGGCTGTGTGCATTAACAGTTGTGTATGTCTACTGCAGCAATCCAGTGTGTGTGGAGCTGGGTTACACTCTGGTGTTATTGACAATGACGGGGGATGGCTGGATGTGACCAGACTGGGCAGAAAACAACAATTCACCAAGTCATACAAGAATGGTATTCAATCAATTGGGTATGAATCAGTTTCTGCATTTAGTCTTTATTTTAAAAAAAGTGTTTAATAAGATATGATAAGATAGACTTTATTAATCCCACACTGGGGAAATTCCCTTGCTACAGCAGCTCAAAAGAAAAATTCCCACACATCAGAATAACACAAATACACATTAAATAGACATAGGAAAAAATATACAAAAAGTATTATAAGAAATAGAAAAAATTTAATCTGAATTATAATAATAATAGTAATATTTACACTATTGACACCCTTATATAAACAGACAGTATATATACACAGATATACACATGAGTAAGGTGCGAATGAATATAAATGACATATTGCACAGTAGGAGGTGACACGGAGTAATACAGTCTAGATATATTTGTACTCCCTTTATAGGGGCTGTTCAATTTATGATGCATGGATATGCAGCACAGACCATAACTTCATACAGTTTTCTTTAAATCCACAGGAAAAACAGGAGTGCTAATTCCTTCAAAGTAGAGACGGTGCCTGGTAAGGAGCATACAGTCTTTTTTCACTTTGAGGACACAGATACAGGAACATGTCATCAGCATACAGACACACTGTAGGGTCATTTTGCTGTGCCTTTTTTTTCTCCCAGTCAAGGCAGTAACATGTGATACCACCGTTGCACTTTTCTGCCCTTTCAAGAAACCTGTACGACACTGTCCCAGGTAACATTGTGCTTTTATCCACTTTGGAGGTTAAAAACATCTCACCATTTGAATTAAACTACAATGGGCTGAGCCAATGAGTTACGTTTTTTTTAAGTAATAGAGGTTAGCTGTTTGGCCCTTTCAACATCATCAATGAAGGAAAGCTAGCATTTATCGATTTTTATATTATATCTTGAAAAAGGTTATCTACTTTGCCATTTATAGTTTTCTTCTATTTGCAATCCTACAAGGTGTAGTTATTTGCCTAAATAGTGTTTACTCAACCAGTTTGATTATTTCAGCCTCCAAATAGCTCTGCCTTTAGGACAGTAAGAACATACAGTAGTTCCAGTGTATGCACTGAAAATATATGACCTAAAGTGAGCTCTGGCTTTTCCTTTAGGTTGTATTGTCCCCGGAACTGTCTGCGTGACAGTCAAGCCCGAGTCATTGGGACAAAATCCTATTCAGATGTAAGTTGTTGCATTATTGTCATAATCTGACCATCACATTCTTTCACTGACTTATTGGAAACACTAGACCTTTTTCACAGCAGACATTCTGACTTGTCATAGCCAGTAAAGCAAAGATGTAATTAACATTAATTAGGGCTTTTTTCAAGTGCTAAATATGGATTATCCAGCATTTGAATCAGTCATACATGCCAAATCAGCTTGCACAATAACTTTAAACAGTAAAACCTAAATGAAATCCAGCCTTAATTAATGTTATTAGTTCCAGTAATTTTCCTGTTATGACTCGTCTAAATCTTATTGGCCCGCATGAACCTTTCTTGTGCCGAAAACGGGCGCAGTGCCGCTAGCCGAAATAATTACATTTTTCAAGTCAACATGTCACAGGAGTCACAGGACTCTGTAACTGATTGGATGCAGGTATTCTCTGGCTGCACTTTGACCCTGAAATATGGAATGCAGCCATTATTGAGATCATTCTTTACACCTATGCCTTTTCATCTACAAAATTTCACAAGGTCTGCTGTGAAAAGCTAAACAGTGTTTTGGGATACAACCAGTTAAGGTACGATTATACTTTAACCCATATAACTACCCATTCCTCAAATAGGCGTCATCTCCTCTCTGTTTATTATGTCATCACATGTCGAGGGACCATTTTGATGATTTTATGATGATGATAATATTGGCAGCATTCACCAACCAGACTGCATTTATTTTCTAGAGCAGTGGTTCCCAACCTGGGGGTCGAGACCCCCAAGGGGGTCGCGAGATAATTTCTGGGGGTTGCCTGATGGTTGGGGGGAGACAAAAAAAGAAATCAGGAGGTCCTGGAACACAGAAAGGGTGCTGTTCCGACAGGTCAGTGGGAGAGAAAAAGTCACAAACACATCAAAAATCCACAGAGCCTGGAGCACATTGGACAAGGCTAGGAGCTAGCTGCTAAAAGTAAACTGTCATGAAAGCAAAGCATCATTTCTTTACATGTATTAATCAGAGCATTCACAATATTCAGTCAAAATCAGAAGGGGGAGGCGCGTAGAAACAGCTGTTTATACCGGTTTGCAGCTTTTCTCTCGTCGTCAAGGGGGATGGGGGGGTCGCGAACACCAACCTCATTACTCTGGGGGGTTACGACTTGAAAAGGTTGAGAACCACTGCTCTAGAGGACAAGGAACATTATTCTTTTCTTCTTATATGAATAATCTGACGTAACAACCTCTTTCCCCCCAGAAATCCAGTATCTGCCGAGCAGCCATTCATGCTGGAGTGATCCAGAATGAGTCAGGAGGGTACCTCGATGTGATGCCGGTGGACAAAAGGCAGCAGTACAGTGGCAGTTACCAGAATGGCATCACTTCAGAGAGGTTTGGTTAAAAAAATAAAAAAAAGTACATATGTACAGTGTATATATATATATATATATATATATATATATATATATATATATATATATATATATATATAGAAGAAGAAATGTGCATGGAAAAATATATATACACCAGGCTAATTTCATGAATTTCAGAAATGAGATCTGGCAACAATATACAAATTGTTAATTTATGTATATTTCATTTGATATTGAGTTGGACTTTGTTTGGAGTTCAAATCCAACTGGGTTGGGGTGGCAGTAGGGACTTGGCTTGGGAACCGGAGGGTCGCTGGTTCGAGACCCTGTGCGGACCAAGCACTGAGTGTGGACTGGCATGTGTGTATTTCAGGCTTGTGTGTAATGTGCGTAATAACCATAGTGCAATAATGTAATTTCCCCTGTGGGATTAATAAAGTGTGTCTTAATTACCTTAGTCAGTGTGATGAACAAATTTCAATTACTAGTCATTATTAGAATTGCATCTTTACATCAAAACCATTCATCACCAGTCATTGCTGTTAAAAAGCAACATGTGCATTTACCACATCTCTGTTCTCTCCCTGCACTTCTTCTTTCAGCCTACTGAACCCAACAGGTGGAAAAGCCTTCAGAGTGTTTGCAGTCATCTGAAAAACCACTCTCAAAGGACAGCGTACCGTCAAACAAGGCCATATCACATCCAGCGAACCCAGTCATTATTATCTTAAAACATGTAATTTTACATTCATTCCTTCAGTAAATAATTCAGCTTCTGACACTAAAAGTGTAACATGGCTTTACTCAAGGCTTCCTGTCTATGTTTGGTCATGAGTGAACCAGTGTCCAGTAATTTGTTTGGTGAATGATGATCCTGGATGTCTTCTGCCGGCATTCCTAAATGTCTAGTGCTGACTGTAATAATCACTCCCATGCATCATGCTGACATGATATCATGACTTCATGTTTTTTATCACTTAAAGTTGAATATACACCACCAGATTTAGCACCACTCCAAATGCCTCCCACAATTTCCAAACGTGAAGGTTAAAATATAACATCATAGCTTTTACCAAACTAATTTTAGATGTAGTATGCCTCAGCTCCATGTCGGCATAAACCATAATGGGGCAGTCAGATACAGAGTCATAAAATCTGTTCAGACATTTTGTGGGAACAAGATTAGACTACTATTCAGTCAGACCATCCCTGCTGAAATTAACTACCTGGGTATTTGATGTCACCCCACTTGCTCAAAAACGCCATCTTGTATTTTCCTGTGGAGGACCAAACCAGGCAAATTATTGAGTAAAATTACAAATAAATTGATATAATAACCCATTGGCTATGTCTGGTGATCGGCTAAGCCTCTGGTGGGCAACAGCCAATATCTCTGGGGTTCAGGTGTAGCCAGCGGATATCCAGACAACGGATTTCCAGGCCAAGACTTCTCCTGCTGTGCACTGGTCATTGTTTACAGTCCGAGTTGAGAGACGTCTCTATAAACAGATATCTGCATTTGCATGCAGATAAATAAATAAAAATGACTAATAAAAAACTAAATCGTGGTCACAATAAAGGTGTTCTGCCTCTTTTACGCTCCACGTACCTGCATGCAACCAAAGCCTGCTCGAGCATGATTGGTCAATACTACTCAGACTACAAACGGGATCCACAATGCTTTTAATACCAAAATATTGCATTCATATGAAGATATCTGTTATAAAGATGTTCAATATATGCTGTTATAGAGATGATATAGCCCCGGTTTACCAAAGTCATATTTGAAAATTGTCCATGGGGAAGGGTTTAGCGAGCTGTCAATGTAAATTTATGGGGAAAAAGCAGCATGTGTGTTGGGAATGACCCATGTGGCTTCATTTCAAACTTTGCTTTTTGAAGATAGAATTATGTCATACTTTTGTTAACATTTGTTAACTATTAAATATAATAAATCAGGCCATGCACACAGGAACAATTTAAATGCTTTTTAATTTTTAAGTCTGGTTTGGGCCTCCATATATCACTTCTTTTCATCACAGTGGTAATATATACAGTACATTATAGCAACAATGCAAGCCGTAAAATACATATTGTATATTTTTGTACATAATAATGTTGTAGATAATATTGAACACTTTCTTATGAAATGCTTGCTACTGTTGCCTTTTTCATTAACATTTCTAATACATTGCCAGCCATACGAAGAGCAATATAAGCAATAAGCAGATGCTGAAACAGATTCTGCACGCAAAACATATATATGTCACTCAAGCTTTTATTTTTATAAAGGAAAAACAATAATTCTAGTACATTCATATGTTTGTAAATATTGTGTATGTAACAAATTGTTGTATTTTATACTGCATTTCCCAGCTTTTGTTTATAGATATATATAAATGGACCCTGGCTGGCCAGGAATGTGCATGGCAAAATCACAATAAAAACACTTGGATTAAATTCAAAGGTTTTTATTATTTTTTCGTGTCATTTCTTATTGTTTTAAAGTGTCATAAAGTGTTATAAAAATCTATATTCTCCTGCACAGGATGTACTAAACTTAAATTCTGCAAACCCCAAGTTACAAGCTCGACTCTGCTTCTCAGTTTACATTGTATTATATTACACTTGTTTTCCCTTTTTGCGGACATATGGTTACAGACATATGGTTGAGTGGCCACACTCTTTTAATATCAGTCCCTACAGCATCCAGATAGTCTGAGGAATCCGGGCATTAACATTTCAACAACGGCTCAAATTCGGCTGCGGATCGAATCTTCAAGTGTAATTTTTTGTCTTGAAACCTGTGGGTGTTTTCAGGAACAGTGGGGAACACAGAGGAAGAGAAAGCTGCTTGTTTCAGGTCCAGAGAGGAGGAGATCTTATCTACCAGTTGGCAAAAAAAGTTGTCGGTTCAGTCAAAACAGCAGATGTGTCATTATAGTTTACGTCCTGTCAATCCAATTTAAGATTTTATTTTCATTAATGTTGTAATGCCTGAAATAATACCACTCAGTTCAGGACTGCTTATTTTGGATGTAAGATTCACAACATGGCCTTCTACGAATCAAAAAAGTCTTAAGCAACGTCATAGCTCCAAGTGTCCAATGAGAAAATTAAGCAGGTTTAACACCATCAGCCTGACCTGCACTTAAAGGTTTCATCTTTCATTTTCAACCACCTACTTTTGTATCAACCAACATGATACTTCAAGGCATTACCGCATTTGTGTATGTTCCTGCAGTGTTTTATATCACTTCTCATTTTTCAGTTGAATCCAGGTGAAGAGCTTTAACCGATGTTAAAGTGCTCAGGACCACTGGCTGTGCCAGCGGCTGTACAGACAAAGACCCACTTTGTGTTTTGCTGATCTCAACTTCCCAGGATGCATTTCCGTTCCTTCATCTGGACGGGCACAGATGTGGCCAGGCTCCAGCTGAAAAAAAAAACTAAAAAAAACAGTCACCCCTTAACACACATAATGAGCCACACACACTCATGGAGGAGTGCACACATATACATTACACACACATCCATATGAGCAAGATACACAAAAACATGCTCACTGTTACTAAATTAAGTAGATTAGGTATGACGGATTCTGAAAAAAGACCACACCAAAATAAACAATTTCCTTTTGTAGCTATTGATATAGATTTTTATTATGTTAATATTCAAAATCTTTGACCATTAAGATACACAATTACTACACATATAAGATACACAATTGTGAACATTTTACCAATAATCTTGCTATCTTCGGAAAAAGCATGTGGAAAACAGGACACTAAAATATTAACAAAACAAAACCAACGGGTGATATGGCTCTGAAATGGACATGACCCTTTTCCCTGAAGCTAGATCGCATAAAAAAAACTGATGAGCCGAGATTAAATATACTAACTGGGTTTGGGCCAGGTCTCCTGGAGAAAATAGGCAAGCATCGCATTGCTGTCAAAATTCACAGGACCCTGTTGCAGAGGCGGCCATTGGCACAGGTACCCTGTGAACTGCTCTGGTCAGTTAGCCAGCCTGTCAGTCATAAGCCAGTCAATTAGAGGCTTTCGAAGCATTTAGAGTAGGCAGGCAGCACTTCATCAGTATGAAATTCCAATTTGTATGTCATAACTCAGTCAATCAGACAGGCAGCTAGTTTGGTCAGACAAATAGCCACCCAGTTCGTTACAGCAGAAAAGCAGGCTTTTCACTGTCATTCAGGCAAAGTCTTTACAGTTTTTAGGATACTGGTTTCTTAAAGGAATAGTTCGACATTCTGGGAAATGTGCCATCTCTTGTGGAGAGTTAGATGAGAAGATTGATAGCACTCTCATGTCTGTCTGTTAAATATGAAACTTGTGCCAACAAAGAAAGTGTAAGGTAACAGACATCCAGCCGAAATGAGAGACATCCGGTGGAATTTTCGGCGGCACCTCAACAATCTTGTAAAGGAAAGTCGATATAGACTAGCCACAGCCTAAAGGTCTTTTCAGACGGTAAGTGATACTTGCCTCCCTACCTCACCTGCCTACCTGCTTGGATCTGCAGGGTCTCTCACCACTCCTCTTGTGATTAGACAATGTGGTAGCCATTGAAACAGCTTCTGGTAAAGTAATCAATACTGTGTTAATAGGCAATACATCCTCATATCTAAATGACAGAATAGGTCGATTGCCAATGACTCCCAAAACAACCTATATGATGTTTTATTTACTGTCGCACAGTGGCCGTTTCAAACAATGTGCCCGTAACAAATTACTTGTTAGTTAAGTTTAGGCAACAAAAATACTTAGGGTTAGTAAAACATCAGGCATTGGTTTTAAATGAGTCACATAAAACTACTAAAATGAGGACTAACGTGAAGTCACAGACATCATTGCGTGAAGTCACAGACTAAGGTCCATAAAAGTCGGTTAATTTCAAAAAGTGATTTCACATGGGACACAAACCCCGGTCTCCTGAGTGAAGCCTTGTGTTTGTTTGAACAATCCACCGCCCCATCTGCCTCCACAAGCGGAATTTGTCTTTCTTATACTTTGTCAACTCACTTCCTCGTTTGCTCTCGTTATGAGCTGGTTGCACAACCGACCTATAGGTCGCTTTCTGGTTGAGGACGGCCTGTTAATAGCTAATTCAACACATATATTGTGTGTTCTGTGAAAACATGGCAGCGTATGCAGTATTCAAGGGGCCCAGGTGCACTGCTAGGAATTGTGAGACCCCTGACAAAAAAGGAAACATAGCTCCTTGGCTTTGATGTATTGAACTTAGCACAGCATAAACTGGCATCTTTGAGGGGGCCCCCACTGAGTTCGAGGATGTACTCTCCCCTCCGTGAGCCACACTTTTCAGCAAACCACTGCATACACTGAATGCTTCACTAAATCTGTGTCAGGGCCTAAGCTTTCCAAATGTTCACTCTCAGACCAAACTAAACTGAGTCACCCTACTTTGGTTCTATATTTTGCACTTATATTCATAAATGTCATCTCATGATTCCTATAAATAATGCTAATTACAGGCCTTGAACACTTAATCCACAACATTTAGCTGTAAGGGAAAGCTTCTTTTCACAGCAAATGAATAAATAGTCATGGCTGGTATTTGTGTAAGTCTAACAACACACTCCTGTGTTGCCAGTTTTAGCAATAAAACCTTTTTGATTGTGTGTGTTGGTCAGTAAAATACAGAAACGTCAAATGGACCTGGCAATTATGAGGGTTTTTGAGATATCTTTGAAATTTGGGCACAGATGGCTATGCCTGAAACACACTGGTGTGCATGTGTGTATGTGTGTTATGTGTGTGTGTGTGTGCCTGTCTGTGTGTGTGTTTATGTGTGAAAACAACTCCTTGGATGAATGTGTAGTTCTGCATGTGTCCGGCATGTGTAGAAGTGAGGCACTTTCTAAATATGACTCGTGAAATCACTCTCATGCTATATAGCGGGCTCCTCAGGCGGTTAAATCCTGGGCGGACACACACCGTGCATGTGGGCGAACAATCACTGCGGACAGAATGAGAAGTAATGTGTGTGTGTGTGTGTGCTGGTGTTTGAGTGTGTGGTTGGACTTCCTCATCTCAGCCCTCTACCACTCATAGATTTAGACATTGTTATTATTTTAACATAGTTAGCAGCTGTGTTTTGGTGGCAAATCATGGTAATCATCTCCCCATTGCTGGCTTTTCTGTCGGTTGAGGTGTATTTATAACTGTGGACTGTTTCACTCATCTTTCTCATGACACAACACAGATCTGGAAGCTTCTCAAAATCATACTTGGTAACTACTTCTGTTTAAATGTCTAGATGAGTGAATTTTATGATTAACACTGTTTAAGCCTGAATTCACAAACCAGATTAAGTATATAGAGTATATAGAAAAGGCAATAGCCTCTGTGGGTAATTAAGTTTTGTCCTCTTATTGTCATTTAGAAATAACAATGAAATATCATTTAAACTTCACAATCAGAATTCATATTGTGTGTCTTATTATAACCGTTTAAACAAGGTTAAGAGTTCACAGCCCTGCTGTGAATTACATGCTAACTTTAGCATGCTAACATGCTCACGGTGACAACCAGGTAATTTACCATGTCCATCATCTTATTTAACTTGTTAGCATTGCTAATCTGCACTAAAAACTACAGCCGAGGCTGATTTATTTTGCTATAGTAGTGGACAAATTGAAATTTGATAGTGGTAGATGAAAAGTCTGTACCTAATATCATGGCTATCCATCCAGTAGCTGCAATATTCCACTTCAAACCAAAAATGTCAAGCTGCTGGTGACGTCAGGGGATCACTGGAGTTATTAGGATACACCATCTAGGAAACATGAATGTCTGTACAGACTTTTGTGCCAATCCGTCTTGTGAGTATCAAGTTCTATCAACTTTATCCTGCTGATGAAGAAAAAGCCAGAAGATCACAAAGGTAATTAGGATTCAGCCTCTAGTGACCTTAAATGTCCAAAATTCCATGCTAATCCATCTGATAGTTGTCGAGACATTTTATTAAAAAACTGAAGTGTCAACCTCATGGTTTTGCCAAAGGAAAAGTTAAGGCATCAGCAAAAAGACTTCATCCTCAGGAAACAATGAATGTCTGTGTAAAATTTCATGGCAACCCGTCCAATAGATGTTGAGGTATTTCAGTCTGCACTAAAGTGGTGGACCAAACAACAGACATTGCCATCCAGAGCCATGTCTCTAGCGTGGATACAAATGTGTATAGCTATTAAGTAGAAATATGAAAATCTATCAAAGCATACAAAAGGACTCTTCTATTGGACAGCATACAGTAACCAGTCTCAGTTCAATGCAGGTAATCAGTATATCTTTAACCTTATCACAATCTCCCTGTTCTACTTGTCTTGCTTAAAACTACAACTACTGGCTTCTTCTCTGTCATCTTATCTGCCATCCTGCACAAAAGGACTTCAGTTAACCCACTAGTCTGTGATTCCAGTATCCTTTCCACCCATTTTGTACTCATTTTTTATGACACTTTATAGTGCCCATTTGAAAAGTCTGAGCTGACTAATTGCATACGCCTAAAAATTCCCAAAGTGCATTTGGTATTTTGTCATTTGTAGTCATACTGGTGCTTGTTTGTCTTATAGTAAGAACTGGAGGTAAGTTCACCCACGTTTTTAGCTATCTCCTCATTCCTCATTTTCCCCCTACAGACTTCCTCTGCCTCCATCCTTCATTCCCTTTGCCAGCAGCCCCTGTCTTTTTTCCTCTATCTATCCTTACTAAACTTCTCAATTGACGGTGTTGGGTACAAGAGGAGTTGTCTATCTTGTCTGTTTTATTTCTCAAGAAGCTGACATAAAGAATATCATTGACATGATTTTACCCATACCAGATTGTACTACTTAGTTCATCAAAAACAAAATTTGAAGATTTATTTTTTGCAGCATAAAAGCATTTTAAAAATGGTAAATAATGGCTTCACCAGAGCTCTGTACCTTCTACCCGCCAAACACACTCACACACATATACTGATCCCAAAATCAAATTATGGGCATGGCAGCCCTCCCTCTCCTCCCGATTTGTTGGTAACCCACATGCAGACCTCCAGTGCCAGCAGAGTGTGGCAGAGGGTCGCTGTTTCCCACAGTCCCACAAGATTCACAGACTTTCTTCTTACCCCCTGATCCTCTGCTGTTGGTCCCCACCACCATAGAATCCCCGTAGAAATTTTCCACTTGTATCAAAAATAGTTGTCTGACTGCTGGCCATGCTCGCCTGGTGCCCTCCAGTCGCTTACGGCAGGCTGAGTACACACACCAATGACCAGACTATTTTCATCTTAAAAGTTATGAAATTCATTAATTTGTTGTATTTGTTTTTTCACTATGCTGAAAGAACATCCAGTTTTTTTGTGAGACTGTTTATGTGTGTGAAAAGGATTGAGAGTTTGAGAAATAGGGAGATGAAATAAATGAAAATACTAGTGGGTGTTCTGGGCATTGCTGTACGTAGAGTGGGCATGTCCCAAAAAAAAGATGAAGGGTAAGGACAAGGTAGGCACTGTATATGATCTTCAATGCTACTATACAGTGCACTACTTGGCCAAAGCATCCAATTTATTATTAAATGAAAAGCTACAATTTTAGAATAATATGGTTTAAGGATTATATGCCCACAGTGGTGCCTTTACAGAACTTGTAACAAATGCAACACTCTTGAGTGTTGCAAGTTCTCATAAAAAGGTTCAATAATGAATAAATCAAATAATCTTTTGCCACAAAAATGTTCAATATTAGATTTGTAGAGAAAACAGTGTTATCCACAGATTTTTTTGCCATGTAAGTCTATGGGACAAAAGTCTTTTTGGGCCCCATGACGTTGAAGTTGTAAGTCCACTGTTTGGCCGCTTTGTGAAAATGGCTTAAAAACCTGGTGTACTTCCTGGGGGGCTGCGAAGCCCCCGTGCTATATGTACTTTCTGCCTATTTAACCATTTCCTTTAAAATACCATTTCCAAAAATGAACCAGTTATGTGACCCCATGTAATTTGCCTCATGTCCTGCCTCCTGCACGCTCTACCCCACCCAGCGCACCCCCCCTAGCCTAAACCAAACAGAGAACTTCCATTGAGTGAGATTGCGTCTGACACCGACAATCTCCTGTTGTGTGCTACATGTGAAAAAAGGCAAGTTTGCTTTATCTGGATGGAAACTGCAATTAATTTGCTATCAGCATTAATAATTCAAATGTGTATCCTCATATCAGATAACTACAGATATTAGGATACTGAAGCCAATCCACAGAGTGAAAAAAAGTGTCCAAGTCCTGACAAACGTGTCCTTTTGCCCTGATATTGCGCTTTGCGGTCTGACAGCAAAGTGCAGGCAGTTGAAATGTATTCTGCCCGCGATGACACAAGAGGTCGTCCAAACCCTCCAAGTGTGTTTGCACAGCTACCTGGTTTTGGGACTGGGGGAGTCAGTAAACAGGTAAAAATGCTGCAAATAGAATCTAGCCACTTAAGAATATAGTCTTGAGGGAGGGCAGCCTGTTCCCGGGTCTGCGTCAGCACTGACCTTTTTGCTGTTTGCTAAAGGGATTTGATTTCACCTCTAACTCTCTCGCTTTACCTTTTTTTCAACATTCACAAGCCATCTGAGGAGTATAAAATGGCAGGTTTGTCTACGAGGGAAAAGCTGAGCTAGTTTAGTCATGGGCCAAGTGATATCACCAATGATAAGCTGATTCCAGCTAAGAAATGTTTGTCATTTTTAAGCAAGGAGGTTTGAGGTTTTGCATTTTGCCAAACACCTCTATAAGCAAGCATGTGTACTTGTTAATATATATGCATTTCACAGGAAGATTAGAGGTCAGCACAAAACAATAATTGCATTCAACAGTGCTGATACTTGTCGCAAGTCGACTGAAGTATGTTTACCTGCTGTGAATCGTCCATTGCTAAAAAACTAAAACCTATTTGCAGTCATTCAACCACGGGTGGCTTTCAAACCATACATATCCTTCCCTGTTAGTTGGACATTGACCTAACATCTCTCAGTTTCTGTTCATTGCAACTTAAATGTTCAGCCCCCCCATGAACCTACAGCACCCTCTGCTGGCAGTACACAGGCAGACCTTGCCACTATTGATGTTGTTAATATGTGATGAAGAAGATTTATAACTTCTTTAAAATAAGAGTCATAACAACGTGACGTCACAAACAAATGAATGGTTAAAGTAAAGGTCAGAAGGCCAACAAGAATGAAAACTGAATGCCGACTTCACATTTCCTAAAGCTCAGGTCCTTGCCACCAATCTTAAAGCTGAAAAAGGAAAAACAATATGCATAACACCGTTGTGCATCAAATTTTAAACAAAGCTGAACAAATAGCAGTTTTATTTTGTAGTATCCTGTGTGGCTTTTGTGGCTGGGAGATTATCTGATATGAGGCCTGCTGTAGTAGGGTGTCTGCAGGTTAAACATGAGACATTTTTGCCTTCGCTGCTGTTCCAATACGGTTTTGTTTATTAAGGTCTACATTTCATGGCACACTATATTTCATATTAACTATCTCAGCAGTTTTTTTTTTTTTTTTTTAAATAAGCCTGGGGACGAATACCTAGTCCTTAAATGCAAACATCTGGTTAAACATCTGGGCAGCTTGTATTTTTAAAATGCAGTCAGACACTCTGTTACATTCCAGTTTTTCAAGATCACTCCACACAGCTGTGTTTAGTTAAGTTTAGTGAGAAAATTTTGGGGAATTGATCAACGCGATAGTTTTAAACTGTAGCGATTCCTCTGTCGGGCTAAAGACAAAACACTGAAGAAAGTCACCAGTGTTATGGGTTATGTAACGTGGAAGAGTTATCAGATCCAAAGTAAAGTTAGAGTCATAGACCAAGGAAAGCGTGGTGACACTATGTAGAAATCATAGGTAGCATTATATGGCGGTGTGGAGTTCACACTGCATAAATTAATTAAATTCAACATAATTTAAGCCATGGCTATGGTTTTGCTAATACTGTATGTCTATGTTCAAAGCTAAGAAAAGCTAAGGTGAGGTAAGGCAGAATTTAAGCTAAGCTAAACAAAGCTAAGACAAAACATAATTGTTTGCTAATATAGACAACTTTTTTTTTTTTTTGCACATGATATTGCAGCTGTAATATATATTAGGAATAGTTAAAACAGAGGATGACAAGTAACATTATGGATTTTGGCTAAAGACAACCACTTCCTTATGAACCTTACAACAAAGTAATTTATTATTTGTTATATTTGCCATTGTTTTAAGTGGAAATAATTACAATGTAAAATACATTAAATAAACTGTAATTATAAAGGACCACATAGTGAAAGCATTCTATAGAAAGTAGAATGTGCTTTGTTATCACGATTCTAACACTAGAAAACCAAGGTATAAAGAAAAAATTATGACAAAAGAGCACTTCCTTAGTGAAGGACAGTGTTTATTGTATTACAGTAACTTTCAACCTGACAGCAAAAATGGCAAATGGAGTCTGGTTATATTTACTTTATTGAAGTGTCCAACAGAAATGCTACAGAAGAAATAATGACTGATGAAGACACTAAACTGAGATGTACAATTACACATTCATGCTGTAAACAGTACTCACTTTCTATTACTATATCCACTATATCTTTCTTAAGGAGGTGTCCTAATAAGCTTACAGTACATCAAGATAAATGTCCCTCCTAAAGAAAACCTTGCGTATGAGTGCCAATAAAATTATCATTCCCACAGACAGAAAACAATTCCTGTTGACTTGTCTCCATTGTTATTCAAAGCTCGATCATTTCCCCCTGCGACTGTCCATTGTAATTTATGCAGGAGGAAAGTTAGTGTCCAAGGTTTTCAAGGTGTTTCCTTTGCAGGGACAATGCATGTGCACATGTGGTGTCTTTCTATGCTGAAGATCAGTGCTTCACTGCTACCCATAATGCACTGTGGGAAAGGTAACACCCATTTTGTTTACCTGGAGGAAACCAGAGACGGATACTACCAGAGAAGGGAGCAGAGGAAACAAAACCAAAGCCAGAAGAACAAGAAAGAAACAAGTTTGTGTTTGGCTCGTTAAATACGAGCCAGATGTTTTGCTTCCAGTCAAAGTGGATTTTCTAGATGCTTTGGATACTTTTATAGATACGTCAGAGTTAGTTTTCTTACCTTTTGGCATTACAAAGGTGGGAATGAGAGAAGTGGGACCATCAGAGTAGTGGGAGGAGCTAGAGGGTTCTCCATGTATGGTAAATAGCGTGTCACATGGGGCAATAGTCTTGGAGAAGGGGGGGGGGAAGGGAGGGAAAGGAACAAGGAGAGTGAGAGAAGAAACCCTTCAGGACTTTGGCCTGTCTCACGTGCAGGAGGCGGCACTTTCACCCTGAGTTTAGAGAACACTGGATCTCACAACAAAGAGTTGTGAAACAAAGATTTAGAGTGAGTGCCATGCTGAGGTTAAACTAAAATGTCTCACCAGTGCCTTGATTTGACTTTCTTTGTGTTGTGTTTTCTCTCCCCTGTGGGTATGAAAGTTTAACAGCTAGTGCCATCCAGGTTGTCGACACTGGACACCCCGTCGTACTTTCTTCCAGACAACTGAAGAGCCAAGATGCCCACCAACTTCACTGTAGTGCCAGTGGAGGATGAAGAGGGCGGCAGCAACAGCGCGGCTGCAGCTGGAAGCAGCAAACCTGTTAGTTTGGGCAACATTTTTGGGGAGGAAGATGATGAGGACAACTTACAAGACCCTCACTCAGGTAAGAATAGCTGTACGTTGTGAACATGCTCATACACTTACTTACGGACGTCTTCATTACCTTCTTATTCCTGTTCAGGGTCACAAGGGAGCTTTAACCTATCCCATCATGCACTGGGTGAAAGATGTTAAAACGTGTATGTTTGATAGAGAAGTACAAACGGATGCACGCTGACACAAGCAGTCAGCTACTTGTTATGGCAGGCACATGCTGTACGCACACACAAACGCATGGCTTTTAAGTGTGATGTTGTTCAACTAGCTAGAACTTGCAGCTGGCAGCTGCATTGGTGCTGTAGGAAGGGGTGACTGTCTGGTATTAACAAGCAACTTAGGTCTGTTCAACCCAAATTGATGTTGGGCCCCTTTGCTTTATCATGGCTGTAGTGCAAAGATTTAGCCTATGTGATTTTTTTTTTTTTTTTTTTTCTCCACATTTTTATGACAATCTCAGCCCCATGGTATTTTACAACATGTCCTTTTTAGAGTATTGTTCAATTTGAAGAAAAGTGTATGACAGCTATTTCTTACACAGAAAGTCAAACTAATTGATCATGGACACATTTATTTATCTGATTTTAAGAATCTCTCTCTCTCGCTAAAACTGGGCTGTCTGTGTAGTAGAATGGCACAACAATTATTTTTAATTGGTGCTACATGGCTGTGGCATTTCCTTTCGCTCAAAAGGTAGAAAACCTACAACTACCAGAATGTACCGCGCCGCACCGGACCAATAAACACTCCCGCTGGTGGGTGACGCAATGCAATCACGTCACAGAATCAACATGGCGGCCGGCTGGTAACAAACGATCTTGTTTTGCAGTTAAACGGTAAGCACAAATATGATTCTGAAAACATTTAAGGCGGGAAACAGGCAATGCAGTAACAGAGTCTTGGTTTATATTTAATCCGTGCACCTTAGTTTTACAGTTTCATCTGAGTTTTTTATGCCTCCGTTTTCTCAATACAGGAAACAGTGTGGCGCCCACTTCCTGTTTACAAACTGTCGTATTTCAGCCAAACGATAAGCACAAATATGTTTCTGAAATCATTTTAGGCCGGAAATAGGCAATACAGTTACAGAATCTTTTTTCAAATTTAACCACTGCCTTAGTTTGACAGTATAATCTGAGTTCGGTCTGAGTTTGAGAGCGAGAGGGTGGCGGCTCTCTATCTCGATCCGCTTTTATACTCTTTGCGTCCGTCCTCATGCGGAAGTACAATCTGTAGTTTGAACATTGGTGTATTGAGCAACAAACCTGCCCAGCAAAACAAATAACAACAAAAAATGTTTCAGCATATCATACAATTAAAACATGTACATAACAAAAGAGTCTTTAAGGCTCTGGGGTTTGTAGAGTGCTGTTGCATTTCATTCACAAAAACTTACAATAAAGGTTTCCAAAACAGAATTTATAGTTTTGTGAATGCATTATTTTGTTAAGCTAATAAAAAGATGTATGATACAATACTGTTTTTGTTCTAAAATGCTGACAATATAAAAACATAACAGCACATGCACAGTAATGAAAAATGGACAGACATATTACAACAGATAAAGTCTATATCCTTGACGTTTCCTTGACGAATTTGGCTGGATGCATGAATTTTTCGTTTCCTTCCTCTTTCTTCTCTGCAGGGTAAATTGAGACAGCTAGCTAGACAATCTGTCCAATCTGAGTTTTCTCTCGCACAACTATTTTGTAGCTGCTCTGTGCGGAGCTTAGCGCCGCCCATGACGATTGATTTGATTTATTAGTCAGTAACAGAAATAAATGTATAACAAGATGCCATCACAATGACATTGCACATTTAACAGAACTGTCGAGGATAACCCAAGAAAGTTACAAACTTATTTCCATTGTGGTCCTCGTCCACAATGGATAAAGATTCTGATTGGTTTAAAGAAAAGCCATTAAACCAGAGCACATTTTCCTCCCATCCCCGGATGCTATTTGGAGTTGCCAAACCCCCCTTCAGCGCACTTTGGAGGATATACAGATATAAAGGTTTTCCAAAAAAAAAAAACAAGTACAAGGACAGCTCCAATACAAGTGTATGGTTGTTTCACCATCAAGTCCACAGTAACAACAATAAATAAATAAATAAATAAATAAATAAATAAATAAATATATATATATATATATATATATATATATATATATATATATATATATATATATATATATATATATATATATATATATATACATACATATATATATACATACATACATACATACATACATACATACATACATACACACACACACACACACACACACACACACACACACACACACACACACACACAAAATACATGTCATTTCACGGTAGTCAAATCTAAAAAGTTGACTTCGACATAGGTATTTTTTTAATTTTATATAACCGGTCTTCCCTCACATGTTCCACCCATCTCCCATTTTCAGCCTGGAATCAACTAGTTTATTTTTCTTTTGATATCCATTGCCGCAGATACAAAGTCTATTGTTTTTTAGGCCTTCAATCTTAATGGTGTTGCTGCCGACCATTTTCTCGACGCTATCAGCTCGATTTATTTATCAGAAGGGAGAGCCTTGCCACAATGCTACTTAAAACATCAGCAACAGTCGGTTTACCTTTCTTATGCATCAGAGATTTGGAAGCGTTTTTCTGCTGTGAAGTAGGGAGATCTGGGCACTGGTAAAATGGAGGGAAGTTTACCATAATTCATTCACACATACTACAAACATTATTATGATACAAAGTTGTGGATACTTTTACTCTTTCATTGGAAATACAGAAGTCACAGAACGTGCACCCGCGTACGCACACACAGTGATAAGACAAGATGTTATCTGTATAAACGATAACCTCTCAGGACCATCATTTTCCAAAGCAGTATCCTATGACCAGTGTCATGTTTCGAAGTGTTCCACTTTCTGATTGTAGTATTGCTCCTTAGGCAGCATACAACACAAACGTTTTAGGTTTTGCTGGTCTTGAAGAAACCTTTTATTTATGTATTAATAGATTTTTATAATTAAAGCCAAAAATATTTATATTAATATAAGGCCAGCAGATTATTAGCTTATCTTAACTCTGCACAAATCTCTCTGAGGATGCTGTCACTGAAAATAGCATTCCTCCTCACCTTGACGTCGGCTAAAGCTGCAGACACACTGACCAGACGGCCGACCCTCGGCAGAAAAGGCAGTTCGGCTGATCAAAAAAGTGCCTCGTCTGGTTTCTCCGGAAATTCAAAAACAGACTGTCATTGCGGCTTGTTCAGAATAAAATCTCATGTTGTACTAAAATAGTTCACCGAAACGTGTTTCTGAAAACATTTTAAACGAGAAATAGGTCATGCAGTTGCTGAATCTGTCTTCATTTCAGATCGACAAAGGTCAGTTTAAAAGATTTTTGTCAGATTTTTTTTGAGAGACTCTAGTCACGCTAATTCCGCTCCCCGTTTCCGGGTTAGCACTCTACCAATCAGATGGGTCATTTGAGTCCGACTGCCGGCAGTGCCCGCCGATTATACATGTCAAATCGGCCAAAATGAAGGCCGACAGATGGATGATGGCACGGAACAGACTCGAGTCACTGACCTCGCCAGACTGTCCAACGGCCGATTATCGGCTTGGTGTGTCAGCGCCTTAAGAGGGTGAGTGACTTATGCGCGCTGTCGGTCTTACTGTCCTACCTTTCTATTAGAGGGGACGGGAGCGCAGCAACTTTACAGCCAAATCCATCATTTATGCCGAAACTTTTGACAAACTCCTATTGGTCGAGAATTTTTTTCCCTTGAGGGTTTCTTCCCTCCACCTCATAACGACGACACGGAGGAAGCGCCTCACCGACTTTGTCCAGTGCGCGCGTTATCCCAGTATGTTTTACGCACGGCAGATGTCAGACGATCACAGCAGTTGTTCGTTCACTACAGAGAACACTCACAAGGTGTGGCTCTTTCGAAACAGCGTGCGTCTCACTGGCTGTGTGAAGCTATCACCCAAGCCTATAGCGCGGAGTGAGTGGAACCCCCTCAGGGCATCTGGGCACACTCCACGAGAGCGCTATCAGCGTCCGCCGCCCTCCTCAGAGGTATGACGTGGCCGACGTCCTGGGCATCCCCATGCCTGTTCATCCATTTTTATCTGCGTGATGTGTCAAAGTCCTCCATGACTCACTCGGTCTTATATGCGCTGTTAGATTTGGTTTACTGCTGTCTCCATCTTCCTGCACTTTAGTGGCTGTGAGGAATGCGTTTTTGCAGTTATTAAGGGTTTAATTTATTCAGTTAATTTATTATCATGAAGCACCTTCAAATTCTACATGACATGGGCCTTACGATTGGTAACTGGCCAATCATGTAGGAAGGTTTTTTTAACAAAATAAATGTTTTTTGATACATTAAAACCTGTTCAGTGTGAGTAGGAAGAGGAACTAGTCTATGTTCTGCTTGTGGACTATGGTGTCGCAGGTGGCATTGACTAAATCAGATTCGCCCTTAACCCATTAGCAATAGCTCTTAGAGGGCGAAGCTTATACAAAATAGAACAATAGTTACGGATTGTAACTCCAGATTCTATGAGTATAGGCATAGCCCTCTAAGATCCACGCCACCTGCTTCACCAACATTGACTGTAGAAATGCGGATGTTGGTCTCGCAGCTGTAATATACAGTAAATGCAGACGTAAGAGAGGCCCGTGCAGGGCACAAGGGGCGTGAAAGAAATCTTCACAACTGCGCATGGCGCGAGGGATAAAACCCAATAGCAACAGCTCCTAGAGGGCTATGCCTATACTCGTAGAATCTGGAGTTACAATACGTAACTATCGGTATCCCTTTAATGCAGCAGAAGCAGATATTTCCTGGCTTTTAGTCCCTATGGGTAAAGCTCCAAAAGCACTGGATCCTACAGTTCCCATAATGCAACTCAATAGCATGCTTTGTTTCATTAGACAGAGCCTCTAGACTCATGCAGAGATGAGGAATGGGCTGCACAGGTCTGAAAGGCTCACTTTTGGGGGTGATGACATCATCAGGGTTATTTTCTTAGACATTAAAGAGCTCCCCCAGAGCCACAGACACATTTTACAACTGTTTTCACAGAGTGAGTAGTATTCTTTTTTTGATCCGTAAACTGAACTTGATTTGAAAAATCTGTTGAGTGCCCCTTTAGGAAAATAAATTAAAAGACATCCCTCTGTGGGCAAATTCCTCGAAACCAAACTATTCCTTTAATCATTAACGCCTTTATTAGTGTCATTACAGTGGATACTTTTACTCTTTCATTGGAAAGGCAGAAGTCACAGAACGTGCAGCACTTAAAATATCACACACCCGCGTACGCACACACACAGTGATAATAAGACAAGATGTCATTTAAATGATAACATCTCAGGACCATCATTTTCCAAAGCAGTATCCTATGACCAGTGTCATGTTTCAAAGTGTTCCACTTTCTGCTTGTAGTATTGCTCCTTAGGCAGCATACAACACAAACGTTTTAGGTTTTGCCGGTCTTGAAGAAACTTTTATTTATGTAAGCCAAAGATTTAAATTTGGGTAAAATATGCTCATCCGAAGTTTCTTAACTCAAGATAGATGTCATCATCTGATATCAAATATTAATTTAAAAATGTAAAAAAATACATAAAAATAAATGAATAAAAATGAATTAAAGGTTATAATAAGCAGAGAGAATGGAGTAAAAGCAAGACAGGGTAATATAATTGTTAAAGGAATAGTCTGAAATCTCTGGAAATATGCTTATCCGCTCTCAGGCAGAGATACCAGTGTAATGTCTGGACAGTAAATATAATGCTACGGCCAGTAGATTATTATCTTATTTTAGCACAAAGACTGGAAACAGGGGAAAACAGCTAGCCTAGCTCTGTTCAATGTAAACCGACTTAGAGGTGCTGGTAGGTAAATTTTGTAAACGGATGATGGAGCTTGCCTAGCTGTTTCCTCGTGTTCCTAGGCTTTGTGTTTATGCCGAGCTAACCGTTTTCCTGAAGTAGCTTCATCTTTGCATACAAAATTTTGTATAAATCTTCTCCTCTAACCACCACCAGACTCCAAAAGCTAGATAGCATATTTTCCAAAATCTCAAACTATTCCGTTAACTCTGTTTAAAATCCTCCGAGACGTGTTGCCCAGTGAAATGGAGTATTAAATTATGTAGCAATCAGTGTTCTGCCTCTGTTGTAATGGCTGAACAGTAGAGCTATAACCACCTCATGACACTTACTCCCATCTCTGTTAGCACACACACCTTTCAGGGCTAGGATAGCTTTCCAATCATACTAGGTAAGGTGCTCAATGAGACAAACTTCCAAAAGTCTGGGTAAAAAAGTATTGTTGTGTTTGCTAAGGGCATGTTTCATTCCTTCATTTCCTTTCCCCAGGGCATTGTAGGCACTTCTAGCAGCTGTACTGTGGAAACGGATGTTAATCCTATGTAGCATTGTTTCCCATGTGTTAAGCTGGTGGGGTGGGCTAACTGCCTTTTTATTTATTTAATTTGTTTGGTTGTGTTGTTACTTGTATAATGCCTCAACAAGCTGGTTTGACACTCAATCACTCACTGAATTGTATAGGGTGTGCATGGTCAGGGTTTTAGGTTGATCACAGGTAGGTGGGTATCATTAAAAAAATTGTAATACCAGTAACGATAGCATTACTCTTAAAGTAATACCGATTCCAATAGAGTACTTCATATGACACCCATCATGTGAATGGATGTTTCTGTTGTCACGCTGAACTGCCAACTCTGTCAAATACACCACACCACACTGCAGACTGTATAGGTTGTAGCTACTGCGGTAGTCTTGCTTTTCCAGACCTTCCTCCAAAGCGCGCTGAAGGACGGTCTGGCTACTCCACATAGCATTTGGGGATGGGAGGAAAACATGCTCTGGTTTAATGGCATTTCTTTAAACCAATCAGAATCGTTCTGGGCGGTGCTAAACTCAAAACAGAGCTGCTGCAAAATAGTTTCCACCGAATTTAAAATTCCAACACAAAAAAAGCGGAAGGAAACGGAAAATACATGCATTCGGCGGAATTTCCGCCAGCACCGGAGCTATCCCGGAAGTGGAACGTGAAGGAAATGGATTACTACTGCGGTAGTGGGCCAAGCACATTAAATCGAAGAACGCTTGTAGTGGAGATTGGCTGTGAACAAAACCATACAAAATATCTTCGTCTCATGAAACATGGCCAATACTAGCTGACATAAAAGAACAATTAAAACTTGCCCAGTTGATCCAAATTCCTAAAGGCCACTCAATTTTTCTCTTGTAGATAGGTTGGATGGCATTGAAAAGTTAGTTTGTTTCCGATTAGCAACCTCTACTTTTTCTACAGTACCAAACCAGTGCCTAATTCGCAATTTCAAAAGTTTGCTTAAAATTCTCTTGACAACTGAATGGACACAGCAACCGTGACATGTTTTGATTAAAAAAGAAGGCTTTTCACTGATTATGCAGACAATCACAACAGCCATACCGCCATGTTCCTGACACTGTGATCAGACATACAGTATCTTCTTCTTTTAGATTAAATGTACTTACATGATGGTGTGTATCTGTGATATTGTCTGTTGAGATACATTTTCATCCCTTTGCAAACCAAGACAGAGGAGTCGTCTTACTTCCCTATTTCCTTTGTTCAGTCTAATACATTCCCTTGCGTCATGGGTGAAAGTGGCTGCAGACTGAGCTGGTTACAGATCAAACCCTGACCTCTGCACACAGGGATTTTCGATTTTCGATAAAGATCCTTTCAGTTTGTTTAAAGGACTGAGGTTCTGGCTTGGAGCCCGCTGAGGGACTTCCCAGCGCATCATTGCATGCTAGATTTAGCTACAATCCACACTGTATCATGTGCGTCCACACAGTACACTTTTTAACTGCTCTTCATTGGGTTATTCATGGCAATTAAGATGAGCCGACAACAGTGTGATCTAGTGTGATGATACACCAAACCTAATAAACTGAGACCACTGCATGACAACCACAGGCAAAAGAGAAGCCATTTACAAGGCACATCTTAATGTTACTCTATGCTGCTTTATCTTTACAAAGCTGACTGTAGCAAAAGGCTAAACTGTGGGCAGAGCCTTAATTTGTCTGTCTTGACCCCTGATTCTCTGTAAACAAAATAAGACCCTATTATCACAAAGCTTTAGAAGAAACCGCTCTTGAAACATAGTTTGGAGTATGAAGCCACGTTTGGGCCTTGGGTTCTTCATGGCAATTAAGATGAGCCGACAACAGTGTGATCTAGTGTGATGATACACCAAACCTAATAAACTGAGATCACTGCATGACAACCACAGGCAAAAGAAACCAAATTGAGAAGCCATTTACAAGGCACATCTTAATGTTACTCTCTGCTGCTTTGCCTTTACAAAAGATGACTGTAGCAAAAGGCTAAACTGTGGGCAGAGCCTTAATTTGAGTCTTGACCCCTCGTTCTCTGTAAACAGAGTAAGACCCTATTATCACAAAGCTTTAGAAGAAATGGATCTTAAAAAACAGTTTGGAGTATGAAGCGCTATTAATCTATACAGTCACTCTGGCTGATACAGGTGTAGCCAGATGTTGGATGGTTCTACCGGATATTACTCTTTAATTATTCAGTTGTGGAACCAGATGAACAGTAAGAAGAGATTAATTATGGATTTGTCTTGATATGATTTAGTAATAGGGCTAATGTTACAACTAATCAATCAAAAATTATTAAAATTGTTGGCAATGATTTTTTGTAATCGATTACAAGTAATCTGTTAGGATGTATTGCATCATATACTTTGTACTCTGAGTGTCTTTCAGAGTCAATCTGCCTCTTTTGTGTCCTTCTTGATGGATTTAAAAACAGACGTACGCATATAAATACATTCCGTCTGTTTTCTCTCCGTTTTATGATGAAATAAGAAATAACCGCAACATTGAGCATGTTGCTGTTATTTCTGTCCATTAAATAACCTGTGTGTTAGTCGTGCGTTTGTCCGTCAAACACTAATTAGCGTAGTCTGAGTGTGCTTTTAATAGCATTTCAGTGTTTAAATGGACTACTCATGTTTGTTCAACCTGCTTTCTGAAACAGGGCCCAGAAAACAAAGTGGGACACATAGATAGAATGTTTACGTTTTAAAACTGTTATATAACCGATGTTTGATAGTTAGGTCGTATTGCTCATTGCTGCAATCAAAACATGTTGGACCACCAAACTCACCAGAGAGGCCTGCAACAATTACATCAACCACTTGGACAAAGTGAGGTCATTGTGTGATAGCCTACACTTTAATGGGCTTCCTTCTAACCTTAGCCAGTTCAAAAGCTGTTGGATTTCTTTTGTTATACTGTGAGACTGATATTACTATACTTATTTATTCATCTTGTTTGGAGTTTTTGGAGAGAGGTCGATCAACTTTTAGCTTCCTACTTTTACCAGGCAACAGCAGAAGGAGGGTCATCAACAAATCAAAAGATGTGGCCTAAACATCATGGCTACACATGGGGCAGGGTTATGGTGCGTTCTTTTTGTCTTGTAATCGCGACTAGTAGCTCGAGTGTGACGTCACATCCATGTCGAAAAGCGAATAACCGTGGGTTGTTGCGTTCTTTTTGTCACACAATACTACAAGTCGGAGAAAAGATGGATTTTTGTAACATTTTTATTAACAGTTAGGATTCTATTCACCCAGTTATTGACATATTACACAAATATATTTCACAGTTTAATACATGAAAATTACGTTTTGATTAACGTTAACGTTAGGCTACTGCTCTGCCTTCTGCTCAAGACTTGGCTTAAAGCCATTGTTTTCATATAGCAACCGAGCGTCTCTAGCCAATTTCAGCTGCACAAGCTACAAAATAACTAATTAGGCGTTATTTAACTCCTAATAAGACTGTAGCGACATGCCTATAGGTAGCAGTATACAGTGCTTTGTGTACGACTTCTTCATTTGGTTACAACAAAGACAAAAGTGCTTAAAATTGTAGAAAACCACAATGTTTACTACGTGTGATGCATGACGTAGCCATCTTTGAAAGTGAACTCGGGGGTCCTCTGAGTTCAGACGACTTGACGAGTCGTATATACGACCTCGGTGGCGTTCTTTTTGCAACTTCCGGTTCGTAACTCCGGAAAATGACTCGTAAATCGACTTCGGTGGACAAAAAGAACGCACCATTAGCCTCGAGTTTGCGGGGTTATTCCCTGAAAATCCACTAAACACAGGGCTTAAAGGTGCCAGTGTGAAACGGCTGCTAAAGTAAACAATGGAATTTGCATAATGTTTTTGTTGGCAAATCGCATGACTTCTTCATCTTATCATCTGAATGTTAACATTAGTCATATGCCATCAGGTCGACGCTACAGAGTCAAATATATACAGTATATACCAGAAAAACGTATATAAAAAAATCCTTCATCGCCACACTGAACATTCATACATAGACAACACATCCTACAGCTCCATTCAGGCGTCTATGCATTTTTGCACATGTTTGTACCGTCAATGTTTTTACACTGTTTCTATATGTATCTTTTATGTTCTTATATGTATTTTATGTAATTTGAGCCTGCCCGTTCAAAGACAAATTTCTGTCATTCGTGACAGACAATACAGTTTTTCTTAACTTCTTATCTTCCAATGAATATTTAAGATGGGGATAGTAGTAGGTACTTAGTGCAGTTTGAATTGTATAGCCCTCTGCTTAGTGTGTGTGTGTGTGTGTGTGTGTGTGTGTGTGTGTGTGTGTGTGTGTGTGTGTGTGTGTGTGTGTGTGTGTGTGTGTGTGTGTGTGTGTGTGTGTGTGTGTGTGTGTGTGTGTGTGTGTGTGTGTGTGTGTGTGTGTGTGTGTGTGTGTGTGTGTGTGTGTAGGGGCTAAATAATGCATGGTCAACTCTTAGCCCAGGGCTATGAATATGCAGTGTGAAAAGGCCTTCCTAGGACTATGACTAGAGTACATCACTGCTAGCAATACAACACAGCCTATAGTGCTGTTACAGATACTACACAAAAACAGTACCTGATGATCCTGCTGCCTCTGTTCTTTTGCTGCTCTTTCTATAGTATGCATCTAACAGGGTGTTTTTCTTCTGTATCCCATAGGAGATGACTGTCAGAGAGAGTCGAGTCAATTCCTTAACTCAGACGATGACGGAGAACACTATTATGAAGGCAAGAACATGGCCCTGTTTGAGGTAAGACAAAAAATGAAATTTCTCTGTAAAAAGTCTGCATTGTCCACAAAGCTGATATGTTTTTAAATCAAATTCATGTTGCATGAGATCTATGGTACAGGAAGATTATGTCTTTATGTTGTGTGATATAAGATCAATAAGTCATATTATTTTAAATTGCTGACACAAAAGTTAAATATAAAGACATATGATCAGAAGGTTTCTGGCTCCAAACCTCCAAATGGGATAATATAATAAAAGCAATGATAATAAAAACGTTCATAATGCTTTTCAAAAACCAAATTAATTCAAATCAACAAATTATGAGATCAGTATTATAAAACAGATAAATCCAACTCCAGTAATGATAGAAGAAAATAAAACATAATTTAAGTAAAAAAAATAATAAATAATGAAAAATGTAAGTAAATTCAGTATAAGCGCTCTGATATAAGTATGTAAAAAAAAAAAAAAAAAAGGAAAAAAAGAATGTTAAAGTATTTCTCTGGCCAGTTTGCAAAGCCTCAGGGCCCTGACTGTAAGGGCTCTCCCCCCTCTAGTTTTAAGCTGGGACTCTGGAACACATATAAAACTTCTTAATGAGAAGCTCAAACTCTGTACAGGCTGCTATATTGTACTAGAGGTAAATAATTTAGCAAAGAGCGAAGCCATGAAGAGCCTTAAAATAAATCAATAAGATCTTAAATGTATACATACTTGGAGCCAGTGTAAGGTGGTTAAAACGGGAGTTATGTGATATGTAATACGTCTTGGTTCTGGTTGAAAGCGTGTCAGTTAGTATTAAAGTCTATGTGCACCTGCTAGCAGTGCTAACAACACAACACTGTACAGACATTGTACAGAATATATTTGCTTTATTTTGTTTATGCACGTCTCGCTGTCTATCTGCAGGAGGAAATGGAAAGTCACCCTATGGTATCATCTCTTCTCAACAAGCTGGCCAACTACACCAACCTGACCCAGGGTGTTCGTGAGCATGAGGAGGCTGAGGATGGGGTCAGGAGGGTCGCTGTTGTGGTAAGGACCTGATTTTTGAGCTAGTGAAAATGTTGATACTGAAAGTTATTTTAAATTTTTTTTAGTCAAGTACGCCCTGGAAAAACAAACAAACAAACAGGGAAACATGGGCTTGTGGTTCGCTGAGGATAATTGTCATTCTCCATGTTTTTGGCTGTATTGCTGCTGCTGTGTTTCAACCACAAATCAATTTTCTTGATTTCTGTATGTCATTTAATATCGAAACTGGCTTCCCGCTCACAGTGAACAAACATAATCGTGAACAAACATAATCGTGAAGGATTGCGGTTGTTGCTGCAGTTTACAGCAGTTAACACTTGCATTCACTATAGGAATATTGAATATAAAATGTGTTTCATCAAACTTGCATTATGGTAGGAACTATGCATTTACATTAAACTTCACGTACCCCCTGCAGTACTCCGAGGGTGCCAAGGCAGGGTACTCCATTTGGCACCTATAAATGCATTCTGTCACTCAAACTAGACTTCCTGCCGGTATTCCAGTATTTGAACCCCCCTCCACACACACACACACACACACACACACACACACACACACACACACACACACACACACACACACACACACACACACACACACTGGAAAAGAGATAGTAATTAGCTATTGGTTATCTAATTATTGTTTCAGGAATCGTTAAGAAAAGAAAGGCATGATAATAAGTTTTGGCAAAAATAATTCCTTCTTTTCAGTTTTGCAGTCTATCAAGCTTCAAATACAGTTTAAGTTAAGTTTACCCTAGACTTTGAACTTTGGGATGATATCACGAGGAGATAAAGCAGCTTATAAACAGCTCTAAAGAATGGACTGTATTGTGAGAATGCCATGTTATTTAACACACAGTAAACTGCTTGCTGTTGCAAGTGGCTGGAGATGTGTAATCTTTATGGTTGATATTTGGGTTTCGGAGACGGGTTCTGTGCCATTGTCGTTCGGCAAATACACACTATATGTAATGACATTGGCATTCTTCCTTCGTCAATCGGTGCATAGTCTATATCCACAACGTTCCACTTCCGGGATTGCGCCGTTGCCGACAGAAATTCCGCCGCAAGGTAAATCCAAACAGCTAGCTAGACTATCTGTCCAATCAGAGTTTTCTGTTGCACGACTAAAACAACTTTTGAATGTACACATGTTCCACCAACACAAGTTCTTTCCCATACAGTATTTGTCGTTTTTGAGTAATTGCCAAACAACCTAGTCAGTCATTTAGGTTTGAGGACTTGTTTCCCAAATTCTCACAAAAGAAGCCACATTACTGGTGGCAGTATGCTGCTTCCAGTGGGATTTAAATCATATTGTAAATTGTTAAGAAAATGTGCTCCAAGGCAACAATTCTTGCTTCCTTGGTAGCCTTGCTGTCTTTGGGTGGAACCCAGTAGGACCTTGGGCTGTAGCTTAGCAGAAGCATTGATGATGTTTTAGTAAAACCCGCCCCCTGAACGATGGCTGTGTTTTTTCATCAGTACGAAATGTGAGACTAAAAAGAATAAAACAGACTATGCAAAGAGAGTGAGGGGGAGAAGATGTGGGAGATCTTGAAATCAACATCAGGCACTTCACAGTATTCAGACAGACAACTAAGTGCAGAAGAGAAAGCACAGGACAAAGTGTTTGTAACTCAGAAAATGGTACGTACACTTGGTTTTTGGGGAGGGTAGTGGTAGAGGTATATAGAACCTTGTTTGTGCAGTGTAATGCATACTGTAAATATTATAACCCAGGATAATGCTAGTGAGACTGTAGGAGTTCAAGCACAATCATTTTACTTTGTACCGAAAGCTGTTGTATGGATCATGGACAATATTTTATTTTATTTATAATATTTTATTTATTACAAGATGTCTGTAAAGTACAATTTCAGTGTCATTTGAACTTTCACTTCTTCTTTTTTTCTTCTGTTTTTGGATTTGGATTTCCTTTTATTTGGAATGCAATTGGGCCCAATATGCAGTGTACAGAGTTTGTGGGAAAGTGGGAATTTGAAACATCCACTGCACATACTCTGAGAATTGACTTTTCAGTGACGTAGGAGACATCTTGTGTCCAGCAGTTACGCATTTAAAATAAACAATATTTGCATTTTCATGAGATTTTCAATTAAGGAGAAAGAATAGATGTGAGTTTACCAGGTGATTTAACTTTCTTTGTGGGAAAAAAACACACATCGGACACAAATTATTATTTAAAAATATTTATATAGGCCTATCTTAGAACATTTCCAGATGGGGCTTTTAACATTTTGAAAGAAGTTCTCGCAGAGCAGTTTATAAATATGAATTGTTCCATTGTCTGATGCCAGCCATCATGCTAAATAAGATTCTTCCCCTACATATAGCCTGTAATGGGAGTCAAAGATAGGTTTGTCAGCTTTAATTTGCTGCATATTAGACTAATATTTAGAATAATTTACAAATTTGAAAATGTTGAATATGATAAACACACGTAAGGCTGTTTTACAACTGCCTTAAAATGATAGGTCAGATCTTTTCAAGTGGGGCTGTATGAGGTGCTTATCCATAGTCATTGTAGTTCATAGTCATTGTTACCACCTGGCTCAAGGCCGGCAAGAAAAAGGGAGGTCACACAGATATTTTAATCAAAAAGTAGTTTACTTAACACAAACTAACTAAACATTAGCTAAGTGGTGCGGTGTGTAAGTATGAGAAACCTCAGTCAGTCATGTCTAAAATACAGTAAGTTTGACAGTAGACGGCAGACCAATTTGCACAATTTCATCCCTCACAAAACCGCCCCCCTGGGGAACACACTTTCTCACCAACTTGGTCTTGGAGGAAATAACCAAAGGCTGCACTCTCCACCTCATCATCTGGGAGAGTCTGGCAGCCCAGAGCCTAAAATGTTGGGTCATCTCTTTGCTCTTTTACAAGATCACTGCAAGAGGAAATGCAGGGAAAGGGAGCAAGCAGGCACCGAAAATACAGACATCCTTTTTTGCATGGACTATAACGACACTCACGTGTCACTGCACAATTGGAAACTACCACAGCAATGGTTTTGGGAGACTCGGAACTGGGGGCCTGCCGACCACTATCTAATACAGTAGGTAATACACTGACTATGGATAAGTACCTCATACAACCCCACTTCAAAATTGTTTTGTGTTTATCCATCCCCAGGTCCCCAAATGGGAACCTTCATTGGAGTTTACCTTCCCTGCATGCAGAACATCCTGGGCGTGATTCTCTTTCTGCGTCTCACCTGGATCGTCGGCACAGCAGGAATCCTGGGATCCTTCGCCATCGTCTCCATTTGCTGCATCTGTGTGAGTAATTAATAAATCTAAACATATTTCTGCTGACAGTGATTGAAAGACAAACAAGTCATTGTTGCCGCTAATTCTGTGAATGCCTGAACGGAACAATGACATGTCTGATGTTTAGTCTGAGATTTACGGCATGGCAGAAAAAATGCAGGCCAGTCAATACAACCTCCTCTGAATGTATAGTTTTGATTCATGACCGTATTAATCTCCATGCATTAGCTCAGAGGAGGGTGCTCAAAAACGAGCACAAGGTTTGTCTTATTTACAACTGTAGTAGTAGCTCCACAGCCAAACAGAGAGCTGACTGTTTGAAAAGTTTGAACTTACATGCTCGTCACTCATGTGATGCGATGTTAACAGAGCACACAACACCCTTCTACGATATATACCCACCCTGTCCCATGCTGTAGACCAAAGAGATGGCCGAGCCTAAAGATGATGTTGGTGGTGCTGTTTAGGAGACTGTTTAGCATTTCACTAGGTCCAATGGGTATTAAAACCGCAGTACTTGTACATTTAATGAATTAAATGTGTTCATAGCAATGGGTATCAAAAACCGACAGTTTGTGCTTGTCTTTTAAATATGTGTTCTGCTTTTTTATTGGCTTTTGTAGCTGTGGAGCACAACGAAACCCTGATTTTGCGTATAGAAAATCTCCTTTTTTACTTATTTACTTTGATCCGATAGTTCCTGTTCAAGCCGAAATTTTGTATAGATAATATATTTTATTTAAACAAATAACATTTTTGTACAGCAACATTTAGCATTTGAATAGTGTGTCTGTCTCTCCTCTACCCCCTTGGTCATTATTATACATAACTTGAAATAAGGTCAGACAACCCTGTCTCCGAATAATTACGTTCCCGTACATGACACTGCATTCTCAATGACTTTGAAATCAAACTACTTGATAAGGTTTAGAAAAAGATCGCGGGTTTTGGTTAAAAAAACATTTGGAGGCCTTGAGTTGTTTTTTTTTTTTTTTTTTTTAAAAGGACAATCCATTTCAGCTCTAGAGTTCTACCCCTTTCTTTCCTATTTAGGAGAAAACGCAATCTGGACTTGCAAGGGAATGACTGATTGTAGCAGATTTCTGTGGATTAATAACTGTATTTACAAATTTGAACGACAGGTTCTTATTGCCATGTTTGAATGACTGAAATGAGTCTTTCTCATATGTCACCCTCTCTCTTTTAATTTGTGTTTTAACAATAAAAAAAGTTTGCCTTCTTTTGTTAAATGATAAAAAAAAAAAAAATTTGTAAAACAAAGTACAGTATCTTTTAAAGTACAAAAGATTTGGAAAAGATTGTTTTTGTGTCAGTACCTAAACTCAGGTGTCTGTATGGGGGAAAAAATTTAAATGGTACCCAGCCCTATACAGTAACATGGGATATTACACTTGAAAGTGAGCCAAAAGGTGTGACTTTTGGAGCAAGCTTGAATAAAACTGTATGAAATGAACGTATATCATGCAAAACATAGCTTATTTAGATTATATTATTCTTGCACAAAGAATACTGCACACGTCTCTCTTTTCTTCCATCTATAATGTCTGTCCTCTTTCTCTCCATGCAGACCTTGCTCACAGCCATATCAATGAGTGCCATAGCAACCAATGGAGTTGTCCCAGGTAAAAACATTATTTGTTCTTTTCTACTAGTAATATTTGAATGTAATGGTTTGCTTTGAGGTGGATACACTGCAGTGTTTTCATTATTTACCACAGCCAGAATTTGAAGGATTGATTGTGATTGCATCATGTCGGAACACTGCAAAAATAAATAATTTAAAAATCCATTAATTTGATTATTTATAAACTAACCAGGACATGATATGGTAGTTACACTGTTATATAGATCTGGGGTTCTCAACCTGGGGGTCACAAGATACATCTGGGTAAATCTTAATTTCTGCTACACAAATTTAGGTTTATTTTTTCAAAATATTTGAATCTTTGCTTTTTTGGTTGTTGATTGTTGGATACTTTTACAGCTATTAGGTCCTCTGAAAGTATTCAAATGCAGCAACCTGAGAATGAATATTCTCAATGTAGATATATGCAAGCTAAGACATGGGGTCACAAATGGAGCCTAATTATAAGTTTTATAATTCCAGTTTATTAGGGCTGTGCTCGATTGAAGAAGTTCTTAGTTGACTAACGCTCATTCAATTGTATCGACTAATCGATTAGTTGATTTAATCGACAGATCTGTAAATCTGAGTTTCTCCGCAAAGAGTCATGCAAAAGCACCACTTTAATTCTTGTGTTTACCAGAGATGTGCTCGTACGTTTCTTGGAAATAAGTCATTCAGCATAAAAAAAGCATAAAACATGACTAATTGACTAAAGAAATCTAAGTTGACTAAGACCAAAACGACCGATTAGTCAACTAATCGACTAAGAGGTAGCAGCCCTACAGTTTATATGCAGCTGTTGATTCACAATTTACAAGGTTCCTTGAAGAACTTCTCTTTATGACTCAGAGATCCATTTAAACCCAAGAAAATAATATTTTATTATTGGAAACTTTGTTCAGCTGATCTGCTGTGCACTGACTATAAGACTCCAGCTAATACTAGATATTAGCCATTGTAATTAATGACTGCATAGATTTGGTTATGTGTGAATATTATGCTTTCCATAATAATGATAGTAGCCCCCCACCCCCCCCCTAAAAAAAAGCCCCGTAAATTGCTGCATTTTAAATGCACTACACCTAAGATTACTTGTACTTTGCTTGACAAAGACCTGATACTTTATCATAAATAATGCAATGATGTTGTACAAAAATGTTTTACAAAACAAACTACTTTTTTTAAATGTCAACAATGAGCTTTTAAACCCAATAAATGTTTTATTTATGTGTTTGCTACACATCATTTTTGTACTGCATTATCTTTGATTGATGATCAGTACTAGTGGCTTTGTAGAAGATTTTTTTCAGCCCAGAGTAGCGTCTGCAGGCTCCCTCATAGAGACTCAACGACCTTAATCAAGAGGATAGGGCATGGATGTATAATAAGACCTGGATACAGTGTTTGAGGCAAAGCCTCGTTCATTCCTATGATAGTTGCTTGGTAGCGCATGAAGGCAAAGAATTCAACTTCCTCTTATAAAATTACCCGGAGGATCGATGCTGCTTTCACGCTATGGGGCTCATAAATATGCGCTCTAGAGACCTCGCATGCAGAGCCGGCAAGTTCCGGTTTAGCTCTCCGCTTACTTCAATGGGGATTAAATTATTTAGTCATGTCTGTTTGTAGACTTTCGAAACGTTATCAGACCGAATAGATCAAGTTCTAATAGTGAAACAAGTCATTTCTCGGAGGGCTGTGACGCTCAAAACAATGTATCCACGGATTTACAGACGTCTCTTTTACCATGAAAGTCTATGGGAAAAATATTTTTGGGCCCCATGGCATCATGTGACAGACACAGATGTTGTCATTCCACTTTGGCCGCTCTGTCAAATTTCAAAGCCCAGCGCAAATCTTGGGGGCATGGGATACGGCAGTGTGTATGTTTCATAAGAAGGGCAAAAAATACTGCCATTCACTTCCCTTACTTGTTGTGAGCATTACGTAATGACTAAAGGTGAATCTGATGAGCATATTAACATTTTGATCAACTCAGAGCTTCTCCCATCATCCCCAGTGGAAGCTAAACTGTAAAATATAGGGTTACCAAAGTTTGGAAAAATAAAGTTTAACATATCTTTTTAAATTTGGTAGTAGCCTGACTAACCAGGATTTAATTTCTCCAAAGCCGGTGGCTCATACTACATGATCTCCAGGTCACTGGGTCCAGAGGTTGGAGGAGCAGTGGGTCTCTGTTTCTATCTCGGAACCACCTTTGCTGGATCCATGTACATACTGGGCACCATAGAGATTCTGCTGGTATGTTACCACTCTGACAGATAAGAGGTCACCCACGTCAGTAGTCACTTCTGCTGCTATTAATGACCCATTCACTCTTTTTTTTTTTTGTCTCCTTACTGCCAGACGTACATTGTTCCAACAGCAACAGTGTTTAAAGAAAGTGAAAATGCAGCAATGCTCAACAATATGCGTGTCTATGGCACATGCTGCCTGCTATTGATGGCTCTGGTAGTGTTTGTAGGGGTAAAGTAAGTATCCACACACACGTATACAGTCTATGACACACACGCACGCACACGCCCACAGACTCGCATGTATTCCCTTTCTTTCTGCAGGTATGTGAACAAACTGGCTCTGGTGTTTCTGGCCTGTGTGTTTCTCTCGATCTTGGCCACTTATGCAGGAGTCATCAAGACGATCATCGAGCAACCAGACTATAAGTGAGTTAGTAACGGCTAAACTATAATTTATCATTAAACCCGGTCATGTTTTCAAGACTGAAATATTCTTATCAACAACATGCTACATTTAACTCCTCCAGTGCATGATACTGTTGCAAAAGGACAGATGAGGAGAAATACTTGCACTTCAGTTGGTGGTATTCATTGCCATGTTTTGCCATTGCTCAGTGTGTTTGATTTAATTGGTTGATTTTGTTTCATGTCAACATGTGATATCAGGGGTTTACAAAGTCTGAAACTGTGGGGCCCACCTCCCTAAAAGGAAGTTTTTCTCACCACTGAGGTTTCTTCCTAAAAGGGAGTTTTTCCTCGCCACTGTTGCACTAAATGCTTGCTCTTGGGGGGAATTACTGGAACTGTTGGGTCTTTGTTAATTACCAAGTGTGGTCTAGACCTACTCTATCTGTAAAGTGTCTTGAGATAACGCTTGTTATGATTTGATACTATAAATAAAATTGAATTGAAATTGAGTTAAGTTATTGAGTAGCCCGCCGCTTGTTGTGACCACAGGGTGTGTGGGTGCACACTCTCAGCTGTGACTGGCTCTGGCTCATGTCTGTATCATTGCAGCTAGACTGTAGCTGTAATTATGACTACAGCCATGGGATGACATAGCTTTGGTGGGGTTTCATGGCTGTGCCTTGGTTGTTATGAGTATGTATGTGACACATTAGTTTATAATAGGTGTAACACTAACTACATGAAGGGGTTGTGTGTGTGTGCAGTGAATTGAGATGGTTGTGCTGGCTGTTTTGAAGCTAACGTATTACTAAACTCCTGGTTGTATTGGTAACACATTCGTCATATCAGATCGAAGCACCACAGGTTCAGCGGCTCAGGTTTATTGCAAAACACACTTATCAACCACTGTAAAAAAACAAAATAGAAAATTCCTTTCATTCATTTATACTTCTCAGTTGTTCTAAGGCATCTGTTTCCCAGAGAACCAGAGCTCAATCTACCACAACAGATACATCAGCTTCCATCCAACTAAACTACACTTTTCTCTCTTCTTTTAAAGCGTCTGTCTGTTGGGAAACCGATCTCTGAAGAATGAAATGTTTGAAACATGTGCAAAGACAACGGTTGTGAAAAACAAAACCGAGTTCACAGACCTATGGAGCTTCTTTTGCGACAACAACGCAACCTGTGATGAATACTTCAACTTAAACAACCTGACAGAGATACGGGCCATACCCGGGCTTCTGAGCGGAGTTATCAAAGGTGAGAAAGAGGAGAGGAAGGATTCTGAGCTTTTTTTCATGGCGATAAAGTCCAGTATTTCATCTTGTGCCACCTTCAGGCCAAGTGATCAACTTTGTTCACATGATATTCATTGCCGCAGAGAATGCATCCTACTGTTCATCCAGCTGATAATGCTTTTGTGTCTTTCTGTTAGACAACCTGTGGGGCGACTATGGTCCAGCTGGTATGTTCATAGAGAAGAAAGACCAGCCTTCAGTAGAAGCCCAGGGCACATCCAATGACATGAATAAGCCCTACGTCTTCAATGACATCGCCACATACTTCACTCTGCTGGTGGGAATATACTTCCCCTCTGTCACAGGTAGATAAAATACCAACAAATATGAGTTAGAATGTTATGAGTATTATGTTATGAGTCTAAGATTATAACAATAAGAAATGATTGTGATAGGAAACTAAATTATACGTTAAATACTAAAACTCTGAAAAGAGCAGTTATGCGAGATGAGTACTTTTACTTTCAAGTTACATTTAATGCTTTTAATACTTCTGTACTTTTACTTAAAGCTGCAGTTGGTAACTTTTATTTAAAATAACTTGTTGTCATATTTGCTGAAATTGTCACTATATCAGAATACTTTATTGATCCCCTCAGGGAAATAGTTAATTTGCAGTTGCTCACAATCAAATTTAAGGCAACTGACATACCTAGCATCAAGGCAAGGCAAGGCAGCTTTATTTGTATAGCACATTTCAGCAACAGGGCAATTCAAAGTGCTTTACATAAAACATTAAAGAGCAGTTAGAAGACAATTAAAAACAATTTAAAAACATTAAAAGACAAGAATAAAATTGATAGTGCCGTATAAGAATAAAAGTTACAGTGCAGTATAAGAAATTAAAGTTAATAAAATAGATTATTTAAAGAAAAGCAACATCAAAAAGATAGGTCTTTAGCTTAGATTTACAAGAACTGAGAGTTGCAGCGGACCTACAGGTTTCTGGGAGTTTGTTCCAAAGATGTGGAGCATAAAAACTGAACGCTGCTTCCCCCTGTTTAGTTCTGACTCTGGGGACAACAAGCAGACCAGTCCCAGACGACCTGAGAGGTCTGGGTGGGTCATAATGTAGTAGCAGATCAGAAATGTATTTTGGCCTTAAACCATTTAGTAATTTATAAACCAGTAAAAGTATTTTGAAATCAATTCTTTGAGGCACTGGGAGCCAATGTAGAGACTTCAATACTGGAGTGATGTGATCCACTTTCTTGGTTTTAGTGAGGACTCGAGCAGCAGCGTTCTGAATCAGCTGCAGCTGTCTGATTGATTTTTTAGGGAGATTTGTAAAGACACCGTTACAGTAGTCAAGTCTACTGAAGATGCATGGACAAGTTTTTACAGATCCTGCTGAGAAATAAGTCCTTTATCCCTTGATATATTTTTAAGGTGATAATAGGCTGATTTTTTTAATTATGTTAATGTGGCTTTTAAAATTCAGGTCTGAGTCCATGACTACACCAAGATTTCTGGCTTTGTCTGTTGTTTTTAACATTGTCGTTTGAAGCTGAGCGCTGACTTTCAATCGTTCCTCTTTTGCTCCAAAAACGACCACCTCCGTTTTTTCTTCATTTAATTTAAGAAAGTTCTGGCACATCCAATCATTAATCTGTTGAATGCACATATTTAATTGTTGTATTGTGCTATAGTTCCCTGGCGATAAGGTTATGTAAATTTGTGTGTCATCCGCATAACTATGGTAACTTATTTTGTTGTTTTCCATAATCTGAGCCAGTGGAAGCATGTAGATGTTGAACAGAAGAGGGCCCAGAACTGAGCCTTGGGGAACTCTGCATGTCATATTTGTATGCTCAGATGTATAATTACCTATAGACACAAAGTAGTCCCTATTCTTTAAATAGGATTCAAACCACTTTAGTACTGAGCCAAAAAGACCAACAACAATGAAACATTACCATCCCATGCATTAGACTGATATTTTGTAATAAAAAAATGAAAAAAAATCATGTTCCTCTGCCTCCTCCTGGTGCTCCTAATGGCACTAGCAACATTGCACCATGTCCGAAGGGAAATAATCTTGATTCATATTTGATCAGCGTTATCTAGTTCAACAGTTTGTTCGCATTCCACAAGCAGTCATTGACGCTGCCTTAGAGACTCCATGAATCTGATTGGTTGTTTCCCTTATGCCATTAGGAGCATCTGAAGGTGACTTTTATTCAAAGATTACCCGTTTCATGTAGTACTGTCAGGATATAATGACAGTCTGCAAATATGACAAGAATAACCATTTTAAATAAAACTATAAATGCAGGACTCTGACTTGTAATTGAGTATTTTCACACTGTGTTATTGGTATTTTCTCATAAGTATAGGCTCTTAATACTTCCTCCAAAACTGATTCTAATGTTTACGTCCTGTGTGTTTTTATTTTAGGTATAATGGCTGGTTCTAATAGGTCTGGTGATCTCAGGGATGCCCAGAGGTCCATCCCAATAGGAACCATAATGGCTATTGTCACCACGTCTTTCATCTGTATCCTCTAGACTCCGATAGAGATATCTACACAGTATAGTACAAACGAGCATGTGCATGTAGGAGGTATATCAGTTGATGACAGAGAGCAACAACGCTGCCAGTTATGTTTGTATTTATTTGTGTTGTAATGCAACAGATCACGTTTTGTTACTGCAAAGTAAATACAAAGTATTTCCATCTTAACTTCATGCTCAGACATCTCCTGTGTGGTCTTGTTTGGAGCCTGTATTGAAGGAGTGGTACTGAGAGACAAGTACGTGTATTTTTTATTGACGTCATTTTAGAGAATTAAATGGTGGCAGGCTGACGTTTTACAGCTAGTAGGTGATCAACCATTTTTTATTCAAGCAGTTGTTTTTAAAGACCCAATCATTGGTGTTGAATGAAAATGTGACGTGACTCACACCGCTACTCCTAGTATACCAAGTATACAGTACACAAATTATATTGTATGCATGCTTGTGGGTGTTTCAGGTTTGGTTACTCAGTACAGAAGAATCCGGTAATTGGTATTCTGGCCTGGCCGTCACCCTGGGTGATTGTGATTGGCTCGTTTTTCTCCTGCTGTGGGGCGGGGCTGCAGAGCCTCACTGGCGCCCCCCGGCTGTTGCAGGCCATCGCTCGGGATGGCGTAATCCCGTTCCTACAGGTCAGTGTTAGATAGATCTTTGTTTTTGTTGTTACAGTCCTGCGCTTTTTACAATAAAGCATCACCCGAACACAAAATAACTATATTACTTTGTTATTTGGTCTTAAATAGGCTTTGCTTTATAAAGACGTTTTTTTGGCCTCTATCTTTAAAGGTCCCATGACATGGTGCTCTTTGGATGCTTTTATATAGACCTTAGTGGTCCCCTTATTATGTGCCATTTCTGTGTCTGTAGCTGTTGAGGAGGGGGGAGGGGGGGGGGTGACCTCCATAAGGAGAAGATTCCAGATCGGCCCATCTGAGCTTTCATTTTCTCAAAGGCAGAGCAGGATCCCCAGGGCTCGGTTTACACCTAGCGCCATTTCTAGCCACTGGGGGACCATAGGCAGGCTGGGGGAACTCATGTTAATGTTAAAAAAACCTCATAAAGTGACATTTTCATGCCATGGGACCTTTAAATCAAACCATTCTCTCTTTATTTCTTTCACAGTACAATGCTGCTTTGAGTACACATTGTTTATTTAATAATTTCTTTTTGTTTTGGGAAATTCTTCTTTTTACGTTTTTAGTAACACTAGTGCCTGTTTGGAGCATGTGCCTGTTCTGAACAGGCCGACTGCTTGGTTCCCAATATTTGTTTAGTAACACTTTACTTGAAGTTATCTACATAAGAGTGACATGACACTGTCATGAGACATGAACCCTAACCCTAACCATAACTTGTCATGACAAAAACTGAATGACACTGTCTGACAGAAGCATTATGTCATAAACATTTATGACTTGTTTATACTGTTTATGTCACTCTTATGTAGATACCTTCAAGTAAAGTGTAACCATTTGTTTTTCACAACTTTATTGTGTAAATTCTCACAAACGTGACACAAAATGAAGTTCTAAAATGCTTGGTTGGCCGGTTGTTCCGGCGATTATCCTAGAAATGAACTGTTGTTGATCCAGACTGGGGAACAACTCCCTGCCCCCGCTGCTGTCGTCTTTTGCGCGTGCAGGAATAAAACTTACCCACAAACCGGATGGAACAGTTGGCCTTTAACTTTAGGGGCATAGATAATGCTAACTATCACTATCACTAAACCGGTGACATCCAACAGGCTGAAAAAGGCGATTTACGAAACGTTTGTCCAGTCCAGAGTTGGTGAATCTGACTTGTACGAACAAACCTCACAGAAAAAAAGATTTAAGATAAGAATACAAAAGTGTTCTTTCATAGGGCCAATTGTGTATATCCTAGAGATCTAACAGACATGTTTAATGCATTTCCCTAGAAGGAAAAAGGAATAACCGTTTAGTCTATACAATGCAAAAAAAAAATAGTACAGAAATAAAAATACCCATCAAAAATCCCAAGATCTCAATGTTATGTCTTCACAATTCTTTCTCTGGTGTTTTGCATAATAATGACTGAAATAAATAATCAATCTTTAGACAATCGAAATGATATAGAAAAGATTTAAACCAAAACCCCCAGAGAGTTTTTTGGAAAACAAGTCATTCAGCATAAAAAAAATCACTAATGGACTAAATAAATCTTAGTCGACTAAGACCAAAACGACGATTAGTCGACTAATGGACTAAGTAGTGGCAGTTTTCTGCAGTACTGCATAATCTCATCTTCTCTCTGTTTTTGTCTTCCTCAGGTCTTTGGTCATGGGAAGGCTAATGGTGAGCCCACCTGGGCTCTGCTGCTGACAGTCGGGATCTGTGAGATAGGAATCCTAATCGCTTCTCTGGATGCCGTGGCCCCCATCCTCTCCATGTACGTGGTTTAACACTGTAGAACATAAGTTTACTTGCTTTCAGTCTGTTACGTTTCTTGCCAGTTTGATTGCAGTCCTTTTCTCTTTTTAATGATCATTTCCGTTTGTGTCCACTCAGGTTTTTCCTCATGTGCTATCTGTTTGTTAACCTGGCCTGTGCTGTTCAGACTTTGCTCCGTACCCCCAACTGGAGACCTCGCTTCAAGTTCTATCACTGGTAAGAGCAGCTTCCAACTGAACTCCAAATAAATCCTTCACATTTTATGTAAGTGTGTGTGTGTGTGTGTGTGTGTGTGTGTGTGTGTGTCCTGTAGGACCCTCTCCTTCTTAGGGATGAGTCTGTGTCTCTCTCTCATGTTCATCTGCTCCTGGTACTACGCCCTGTTCGCCATTGTGATAGCGGGCTGTATCTACAAGTACATTGAGTACAGAGGGTGAGTTTTGGGTTTTAGGTCTTGGTCTAGGTCTGGAGAGTCTTTTACGCCACATTTGAATGCCTATTCTGTTCTTAAACATTTGTAAAAGAGTTGAAACTTTCCTTTTTGGACCTTTTTGTTTGCAGGGCAGTGAAAGAATGGGGTGATGGGATCAGAGGTCTGTCCTTGAATGCAGCACGCTATGCTCTCATCCGTCTGGAGGAAGCACCACTACACACCAAAAACTGGAGGTGAGTGTGTGAGAATGTATGTTGTGATTTGATTTGCTTATATCATGATGAAACTAGGGGCTAGAACAACAAAAAACTACTATTCGGGGATCTTTATTTCTTGTTATACCTCTATTGCGTCAGTTCAGCATGTGAGGTGAGATTCAAGTTTGATGGGGCGGCTGTGGCTCAGTGGTAGAGCGGTCGCCTGCCAATCGGAAGGTTGGTGGTTCGATTGTGGTTCGATCCTCGGTTCGATCAGTTGCCCCTGATGCTGAGCATAAGAGCGTAAATGTGTGTGAGTGTTTAGCTGATGAGCAGGTGGCACCTTGGCAGCCTTGGCCACAGCAACTGGTTCCTGTACTATGTTAAAGTGCTTTGAGTCGTCGTTAAGACTAAAAAAGCATTATATAAAAACAGTCCATTTATATTTAAGTAAAGTGTATTTATATGGCACCTATCATATACACAGTCACAAGGCACAGGCAAAATAAATAAATACATTTACAGAGGTCTAATAAGCTCACTTCCTTCACACCCCCAGATCTTTTTCATTTTTAAACGTGCTCACTCAAGTGACATCAGGACATTTATCAGATTTCACACAGCTCCACATATGTACATGCAGTGGTACTCCCAAGACCTGTAAACAGATTTTGATGTTATGTTATGTTTGATGATTCTTAATGCTTATTTTGCATTTGCTTTATTTTCTTTTCTTTTCTTTTACAATTTACATGTTTTCTCTCTCGTCAGGCCTCAACTGTTGGTGTTGTGTAAGTTGGACTCCGACCTGAAGGTGAAACACCCTCGTCTCTTGTCTTTTACCACGCAGCTCAAAGCAGGAAGAGGACTGACCATCGTCTGCTCAGTCCTGGAGGGAACCTACATGACCCGGGGAAATGATGTCAAGACTGGAGAGCAGGTTTGTCCATTTGTTCAGTCATCTTTTTTTTTCTTTTTTCATTTATTTATTTGATTGGGACAGTGCATGTTAATGAACAAACATGGAATAGATGCATGTAAACATGCCGGATTGTAGCCAAGGGCTAATTTCCATCCGTAGTCCCACGGTCTTCTGCATCGATGTCCAGTATTTTCCAGCATAAAGGTTATGGGTATCTAATTTATTTAGAGGTATCACAGATAGACAAGCAGTCTCTTTCACTGATTTCCTTAACAGGGTTTTTCCTGGCTCAAAATGGGCCTTTGAGGGGGATTAACAAAAATGTATATTATGCTTGAATAAATAAAACCCCAATTAACAAAACTGGTTCAAAAAAATATAAGTATTTGAATGAATCACCGGGAGAGTCCAGTACAGCCTGACTCTGGAGATAAAATTGAGATTAGCTCTCATATTCAAGTTTATGTTCTGTTTGTTCAATAAGTTGTTTGGTAAATTGCTCTTGAACACATTTAATGAGTATTTGAATTGCTATTTTCATTCTCAATTCTTTTCATCTTGGTGCTAGTGATTTTCCTTTTGGGGCTGGCTAAAACCTCTTTAGGGGGCGCCAAAAAATTATCTTTGCAGGAAAAACCCTGCTTAAAACAATGTCTGAATATTCACTACAGCAGACTGTTTGAGGAAATACTGGGAGAGCATGCAAATTGCATCTCAAACCGTTTTATTGTTCTTTCCCTCTCCTTTTGTTTTGGTCCTTTTGGTCCCTGCAGAACTTAAAAGCAGCGATGGCTGCTGAGAAGATGAAGGGTTTCTCCCATGTGGTGGCATCGTCCAACCTGCGAGACGGTTTCTCGCTGCTCATCCAGTCAGCAGGACTGGGGGGAATGAAACACAACGCTGTCCTGATGGCCTGGCCAGCAGGCTGGGGACAAGCCCGGGACTCCTCCGCAAGGAGGAACTTTATAGGTAAACTACACAGGAGCAAAGTGAAGGAAGGGTGTAACAAAATCAGAGCATACATTTCTACAGTATTAAGAACATGAAACTTAACTGCGTTGATATGTATACCCTTTTAAAAGTTAATTCCATAAGTTTTCCTGCATTTCATTATTTTTTTATGGTAAGGTCCCATATTTCTAATAGGTGCTTTTCTCTGATCTTAATGTGGCTGTATCCCACATTTGAAATGCCTTGCCATTAATCTCTCTCTCTCTCTCTCTCTCTCTCTCTCTCTCTCTCTCTCTCTCTCTCTCTCTCTCTCTCTCTCTCTCTCTCTCTCTCTCTCTCTCTCTCTCTCTCTCTCTCTCTCTCTCTCTCTCTCCTCCACAGAAACCGTAAGGGAGACGACGGCAGCTCAACAGGCTCTGCTGGTTGCTAAGAACATTGACCATTTCCCTGGTAACCAGGAGCGTCTGAAGGAGGGGACCATTGATGTGTGGTGGATCGTGCATGATGGTGGACTGCTCATGCTGCTGCCATTTTTACTTAGTCAACACAAGGTGTGTGTGTGTGTGTGTGTGAGTTGTCATTTCCTATTTCCTTGTTTTTAGCAGTTTGCAGTGAAGTAGTCTTCTATACAGTATATCGACAGATTGGCTCCTCTATTTTCCATTGATATGTACGTAACACTTTTTTCCCACACAATTTGTTTTTACTGTAGAAGCTGCCAGTCTTCACATTAACATTAATAAAGAAAATTGAATGTGTAATGCTTATGCCTCACATAGCTGCCTAATTTGCTAAAGTTCCTTGCTCTCATGTTCCACCTAGATCCCAGATGGGATTTTAGTGCTCTTGCATTGGCAGCTTAGCTGTGTGTAACCAGCAGCTGATACATTTCCTATTTCTGCAGGTATGGAGGAAGTGTCAAATGCGAATCTTCACGGTGGCCCACATGGACGACAACTCCATCCAGATGAAGAAAGACCTCCAGATGTTTCTCTACCAGCTACGCCTGGATGCGGTGGTGGAGGTTGTGGAGATGGTGAGACTATTTGCAATTCAGTCAATTCATTTTTTTTCTCTCTAATGAATGGTTGATCCAGGTGGTAGTCTAAGCTGCCCTTGAGCAACATACTGAAAGGCTACCTGTTGACTTTATACTGATCTATCAGAATCGAAAATCAGAATCCGAAAATGATTTAATGCCAAGTAACACTTACAAGAAATTTGCCTTGGAACATTAGCCACAGCAAATAAATTGAATGACTATATCTTTATAAGTTTTGTATACAAATCTGAAATTGCCAATGTTTTATGTCACTCAAGCATGAAAGTGACATCTCAGCCTTCACCTATGAGAAGACGCTGGTGATGGAGCAGAGGTCTCAAATGCTTAAACAGATGCAGCTGTCCCGCACTGAGAGGGAGCGAGAGGTACCGTGACACTCATGTTATAACATTTGCACTAATACAAATCATACATGTCATTACACAAACATTTGGACACTCTCTAAACAACAATAGCAAGGTGTTTTATCTAGGAGTTACAAAACTGGAATGTTATATGCAAGTATTGACACGTTTAATTCAATTGAAATGTTAGCAAGACAAATTTAAGGGGACAGTTTGGATATTTTGGTGTATGAGGTACTAACCCATAGTCAGTGTAATAACTACAGTAGATGGCGGTTGGTTAATTTCGGAGTCACCAAAGTCACACAATAACAAACAAACTAACCGACCAAGGCAGCAGTAGACTTCTGACAGTTCTGCAAGGTAAAATTTGTCAAAGGAGTCTTGTGGCTTTGAATAGAGCATAAAATCCCCCATTGGAAAAGGCTGGCTGACGGCAAGGTAAAGTAGTGAAAATATTATAAAAATATCTTACACTTGAACTGATATCAATTTTTTTTTAGGTGGGTGATTTTGGGTGGCTAAAATCTGTTTTGCTGCTGCCCCCATCCACAGCAGTACATTGCTTAGCTTCTGTATCAGTACACCTGCCTGCTTCTCCAAACTGGGGGCATACCAACTGCCATCTACTGTAGGTAATACACTGAAGTACCTCATACAAGCCCACTTCAAAAAATCTGAACTATCCCTTTAACACTGTCCACAACACTGTAAAACACACTAAAAATGTCTACTTTGTAAAGTCCATACTCAAACAAAAACATTATATTCCATTTGGAAATATTCAGGTGCAATGTTAAAACTTTAAGACATGATATAGAAATGCTATAACAAACTATAAACAAATATATTACAGCTGTACTATACTGATGTAGCTATCCTCCGCCCAAGAGAAAGGTGTACTCGTCTTGTTCTGTTCTGCTGTTGTTGACCTTTTGAACTCTTCCCCTTATCCTAACCTGGCTTTGTGATCAGATTCAGAGCATCACAGATGTATCCCGCAGCTCCATAAAGAGGAAAAATCCGCCAGGTGACCCCTCCTCCAACACCCTGTGCGTACCAGAGGATAAGGTAGTCCCAGCAACCAAACGGCCCGTAGTAGCCGACCATTACGCCTTTGATCCCTCCATTTACCATGCCATCCTTTCTGGCATCATAATCCTTTAATAACAACTGCAATGCTTTTAGACCGTGCTGTCATCATAAACTGAATTTAGAGATAGAAGGTTCTGCCTCAATGTTTTCTGACTTCCCTTCATTCACTGTATTGTAGATGCTGAGGGGGCAGAGACGTAGATACCAAAAGCTGCCACTAGAGGCAGACAGATTCCTCATGGAGTGCCTTTAAATGTGCACCCGACTCCCAGTACTGGAGGTCTACATGAGACTCAATGCAATTATCGGTTACTTACCATTACATCCATTCCCTCAGAGATTCTAACACACAATTGTGGAGTTTATGATGTTTATGGTTTATAGCAACAGAGCTTTGGGTCCTTCAGGATCCCCATCCTGTTGTTACTAGCCAGTAGTGATTGAAATCCTCAAGTATGGTTTGGATTTCCCCCCTCTTGTCTCTTATCACTGATATTGTGAGGTGTTTAGTTTGTCTGTTTTATTATTGTCACACACATTTATGCACAGCACAACGTAGTGAAAATCCGACTGTGCATCCTAAACGGAGCAGGAGGTTTACTGTGTCCACTGTAAAACAGCGTGTCCTGTCTATTACCTGATGGCCCTAAAAATAACTACATCTACATTTAAATAATTTGTCTTAATATTCTCTTGTGGTCATACTTTCATGTCTCTCATAACTGTAAAGCAATGACATATTTGCAATAACCCATTTCTTTGTGGTAAAATTCCAACTAATGCTAAGTTAAAATAGAGATTACTACTGAATAGAAATGTAGAATCAGAATAGTTTCAGAATCAGACTCCCTAAAGCTTCTTTTGGTACAACCAAACACAAATGTAACTTTTGACTTTCATGAACTGAATGAAAAAACACTGTTAAAGGGTCAGAGTTCTAAGACAAAACATGGACAACACCCAAAAAACAGGTTCACAGCTTTTTGAATCCATAGAGTGCCATAGATGAGCTTTGCTGCGCCTCTATCTAGATTGGCTGGCTGGTTGCTCAGTTAGCATCTAGTCAATCACAAGGTAGCCATGTCCTAAGCAGCCCCTGCTTTATCATCTATTTTACTCTAAATGGTACCATAATTTTCTAAATTAACATCACGTTGTATTAAAGAAGACTTGAAACTAGCGATTGAGGCCATAAACTCGTTAAGAAAATGTTTACTAAGGTAACAAATCAAGTGAGAAGTAGGGTCATTTTTCATAGACTTCTGTAAAAGCGGACTTCTTTTTGCTACCATTTGAGTTGCATCCTGCTGGCCATTAGAAAAAATGCAGGTTTAAAGCACTTGTGCAGTGGCTTCACTGTTCAGACTTGAAGGCTATGTCCACTTCTTTTATACAGTTTATGGTGTTTCCCCAAAGCCACCAATGAGAGTTAGATTTTTTTTAGTTAGGCATTTACTAGAAAGGATGTAATTGGAAATCCAATTGGAACTTTTTAAAGTTTTATTAATAGAAATAACTCCGATCAAACATGGCTAATAAACTACAATGGCCAAACTTTATTTTTATGTCCTTTTTGTTTAGGCCCAGTTGATCCACGACCGGAACACGGCGTCTCATTCTAAAATGAATGACAAAGCTGCAGGTGCCACACCAGATCGTGTCCACATGACCTGGACCAAAGACAAACTGGTCAATGAGAGGAACAGACAAAGAGAAGGCATGGGAGTTAAAGACATGTTTAATATGAGACCGTAAGTAGATTCAGCTTTGCTGCAAAACATCGTAAAGATACACTTCCTGATATTTGTTATAGTGCCCAACATGTCAAACATTATGTTTATATTCAACTCAACACTAAATGTGATTTATTTGTTTAAGTTAGTTATTTTTAATATTATTTGAATATATTGTACTTTTATCATTATTATTTTTATATCTATTGTGTGTATTCATATATGCTTGCATATTTTAATGTATATTTTCTAGGGATTGTCCTTCTAAAGGATCAGTGTGTAGGATTTAGTAGGTTGTATTGGCAGACATGGAATATAATAATCAAAATTATTTTTTCATTAGTGTATACTCAGCTGAAACTAAGTCGTTGAGTTTTGTTAGCTTAGCATGAGCCCTTCAAATCTACATAGGGAGTTTGCCATGTTGCACCGCCATGTTTCTACAGTAGCCCAGAATGGACAAACTAAAAAGTTGCTCTAGAGATGGCCTTTCACATTTTGAAGGCCCTGAAGGCCTCCATACATTTCTACACGCTTGGAAAGGAAAGGGTGAGTGAAGGGGGATTCAGTTAGTTTTAATCTGCAAATTCCTGGCTAGACGGCACTAAATCCTACACACTGGTCCCTTTAACTGCATTCAATAATTTTGCTATTGGCTTGCATGTTTTTATATGTAATTTGCCGATACTGTTTTATTGCAGTGGAGGGCTAATTTTCCAAGACCTCTCTACATCTAGATGATCTAGAAAAATTAAGAAGCATCCATTATTATTGTGTTAATGTTGAATATGTGTTTTTTGTGCTCTGAATCCTCTAGGGAGTGGGAGAATCTGTAAGTCACTTTATCTTTCGCTTTTTGCTTGCACGAGCATTAACTCTCTCTGCATGTGCAATGTGAGAATGGTGTCTGTTGGCATGCTTGTGTGAAGGTAGATAACCAGTTCAGTTTCCATGAGTGTCTGGGTGCATGATGACACATACTGTATGGAAGCTTCATGTGTCTGTGTATTGTATTTGCCTACAAGATCATCAGATTCCCAATCACACATCCTGTGCTTTCTGTAGATTGCTGATTTAGAGTATCATACTGAAACAGCCCTCTGACTTTGTAAGGGATTGCAGGATAACCGATGCTCTGATTAATGTCTGTTGTCTAACGTAGTAGCCAATCCAACGTGCGGAGGATGCACACAGCTGTGAAGCTGAATGAGGTGGTGCTCAAGAAATCCCGTGATTCACAGCTGGTCTTGCTCAACATGCCGGGACCGCCGAAGAACAAGAAAGGGGATGACAACTGTATCTTTTTTCAGCTAATCAGTCATTTGACGAGTCATTCAGTCAGTCAAATAAATTTGTCATATTAAAAGAATATTTTAAGATTTTAGGAAATACGCTGATTAGCTTTCTTGCCAATAGTTACATTACATACAAATCAATACTACTCTCATGTCTGTACGAAAATAATCAAGCTAGAGACAGCAGGCGTTTAGCATAGCTTAGCTTAGCACAGAGACTCGAAATAGGGGTAAACAGCTAGCCTGGCTCTGTTCAAAGTCAGAAAATTCCACCCACTCACACCTTTAGAGGTCTCTAATTGACCTGATATGTCTTGGTTGTTTAATTGTACAAAGATGAAGTGTAAAGAAGACTGGGTGAGGGGATATGTGTAATAAACCAAAACGTGTTGTTTTTACACTTCATTTTGCATATTGTTTACAAAAAACAAGACCCAACATGTTAATCAGAGAGGTTTTGAGGTGATATCAGACAGATATTTTTACCTTTTAGACAGAGCCAGACTTGATGTTTTTCCCTTGTTTCAAGTCTTCATTGCTAAGCTAAGCTAATTGAGTTAGCAAGAGGCCATGTTCCTCATGGCCTCTGTCAATTCCGGTTTAGCCATTAGGCATATTTTTTCACTTTGGACACAGCCAGGCTAACTGGTAATCCCATAGACCGTAAAATGAATGGACAAAGCAATGCCGTAGACTTCCACGGAGACCAGTGAAGTCTATTAGAAGCACTTTTCCGGAGTGTTCCTGCGCAGCCTCAAACTGAGCTTGATGACGTAGATGTGACGTGAGAGACCTGTCTGAAAGTTGTAAGTCTTCTGGTAGCTGTGCCAAGAGAAATCTCAATCATTCCGAATCTTGCAGAGACAGAGAGCGTAGGTATATGTAAGAAGATAACATGGGCACAGGCTAATTATTGCTAACTAAAATGCTAGTTAACATTAGTAATTAAACTTAAACAGCTAATGTAGGTCAAAACTGCCTGCGAGCTTCTCCTGACTATACGATAATTTGTCTACTATGCGACAGAAAGTCGCGTGGTTATGACACAATCATTAGCCTAATTTTACAAAAGCAGCTGCTACGGAGCCATAACGTGAGATACAAGGTAATGGAGCCTTTTACACATTGTCCTGTTTCTTTAGAAATAAACAATGGATAAATAGAGTCTTTAAACGCTTCAGATGTAAAGTTATCCATCCATCCATCTTCGTCCGCTTATCCGGTGTCGGGTCGCGGGGGGAGCAGCTCCAGCAGGGGACCCCAAACTTCCCTTTCCCGAGCAACATTAACCAGCTCCGACTGGGGATCCTGAGTTCCCCAGGCCAGGTTGGAGATATAATCCCTCCACCTAGTCCTGGGTCTTCCCGAGGCCTCCTCCCAGCTGGGCGTGCCTGGAACACCTCCCTAGGGGAGGCGCCCAGGGGCATCCTTACCAGATGCCCGAACCACCTCAACTGGCTCCTTTCGACGCAAAGGAGCAGCGGCTCTACTCCGAGCTCCTCACGGATGACTGAGCTTCTCACCCTATCTCTAAGGGAGACGCCAGCCACCCTCCTGAGGAAACCCATTTCAGCCGCTTGTACCCTGGATCTCGTTCTTTCGGTCATGACCCAGCCTTCATGACCATAGGTGAGGGTAGGAACGAAAACTGACCGGTAGATCGAGAGCTTTGCCTTCTGGCTAAGCTCTCTTTTTAAATCACAACAGTGCGATAGATTGAATGCAATACCGCACCCGCTGCGCCGATTCTCCGACCAATCTCCCGCTCCATTGTCCCCTCACTCATGAACACAACCCCAAGGTACTTGAACTCCTTCACTTGGGGTAAGGACTCATTCCCTACCTGGAGAAGGCATTCCATCGGTTTCCTGCTGAGAACCATGGCCTCAGATTTAGAGGTGCTGATCCTCATCCCAACCGCTTCACACTCGGTTGCGAACCGATCCAGTGAGTGCTGAAGGTCGCAGGCCGATGATGCCATCAGGACCACATCATCTGCAAAGAGCAGCGATGAGATCCCCAGCCCACCAAACTGCAACCCTCCCCACCCCGACTACGCCTCGATATCCTGTCCATAAATACTACAAACAGGATTGGTGACAAAGCACAGCCCTGGCGGAGGCCAACCCTCACCTGAAAAGAGTCCGACTTACTACCGAGAACCCGGACACAGCTCTCGCTTTGGTTGTACAGAGATTGGATGGCCCTGAGAAGAGACCCCTCACCCCATACTCCCGCAGCACCTCCCACAGTATCTTCCGGGGACCCGGTCATACGCCTTCTCCAAATCCACAAAACACATGTAGACCCGGTTGGGCATACTCCCAGGCTCCCTCAGGATCCTTGCGAGTGAAGAGCTGGTCCGTTGTTCCACGACCAGGACGGAATCCGCATTGTTCCTCCTCAACCCGAGGTTCGACTATTGGCCGAACCCTCCTTTCCAGCACCTTGGAGTAGACTTTACCAGGGAGGCTGAGAAGTGTGATACCCCTATAATTGGCACACACCCTGGTCCCCCTTTTTTAAAAGGGGAACCACCACCCCAGTCTGCCACTCCTTTGGCACCGTCCCAGACTTCCACGCAATGTTGAAAAGGCGTGTCAACCAGGACAGCCCCTCCACACCCAGAGCCTTGAGCATTTCTGGACGGATCTCATCAATCCCGGGGCTTTGCCACTGTGTAGTTGTTTGACTACATCAGTGACTTCCGCCTGGGAAATCGACGACAATCCCCCATTATCCTCCAGCTCTGCCTCTAACATAGAGGGCGTATTAGTCGGATTCAGGAGTTCCTCAAAGTGCTCCTTCCACCGCCCTATTACCTCCTCAGTTGAGGTCAACAGTGTCCCATCCTTACTGTACACAGCTTGGATGGTTCCCCTTCCCCCTGAGGTGGCGAACAGTTTTCCAGAAGCACTTTGGTGCCGACCGAAAGTCCTTCTCCATGTCTTCTCAAACTTCTCCCACACCCGCTGCTTTGCCTCTTTCACGGCAGAGGCTGCAGCCCTTCGGCCCTTCGGGTACCCTGCACTGCCTCCGAGTCCTCCGGGATAACATATCCCGAAAGACTCCTTCTTCAGTCGGACGGCTTCCCTGACCACCGTTGTCCACCACGGTGTTCGTGGGTTACCGCCCCTTGAGGCACCTAAGACCCTAAGACCACAGCTCCTCGCTGCAGCTTCAGCAATGGAAACTTTGAACATTGTCCACTGGGTTCAATGCCCCCAGCCTCCACAGGGATGCACGAAAAGCTCCGCGGAGGTGTGAGTTGAAAGTCTGTTGGACAGGGGCCTCCTCCAGACGTTCCCAATTTACCCGCACTACACGTTTGGGCTTACCAGGTCTGTCCAGAGTCTTCCCCACCCTCTGACCCAACTCACCACCAGATGGTGATCGGTTGACAGCTCTGCCCCTCTCTTCACCCGAGTGTCCAAAACATACGGCCTCAGATCAGATGAAACGATTATGAAATCGATCATTGACCTTGGCCTAGGGTGCTCTGGTACCAGGTACACTTATGAGCATCCCTATGTTCGAACATGGTGTTCGTTATAGACAATCCATGACTAGCACAGAAGTCCAACAACAAACAACCACTCTGGTTTAGATCAGGGAGGCCGTTCCTCCCAATCACGCCTCTCAGGTGTCTCCATCATTGCCCACGTGCGTTGAAGTCCCCAGCAGAACAATGGAGTCCCCCACTGGAGCCCCATGCAGGACTCCAGTCAAGGTCTCCAAGAAGGCCGAATACTCCGAACTCCTGTTTGGTGCATATGCACAAACAACAGTCAGAGTTTTCCCCCACAACCCGCAGGCGTGGGGAGGCGACCCTCTCGTCCACCGGGTAAACTCCAACACAGCGGCGCCAGCCGGGGCTTGTGAGTATCCCCACACCCGCCCGGGCGCCTCACACCCTGGGCAACTCCGGAGAAGAAAAGAGTCCAACCCCTATCCAGGAGTATGGTTCCAGAACCAAGACTGTGCGTGAGGTAAGCCCCACCAGATCTAACCGTAGCGCCCCACCTCCCGCACCAGTTCCGGCTCCTTCCCCACAGAGAGGTGACGCCCACGTCCCCAGAGCCAGCGCCTGCTGCCCGGGTCTGGTCCGTCGAGGCCCCTGACCTTCACTGCCACCCATGTGGCATCGCACCCGACCCCAACGGTTCCTCCCACAGGTGGTGGGCCCATGGGATGGAGAGGGAGTTGCCACGTAGCTTGTTCGGGCTGTGCCCGCCGGGCTCCGTGGCAAACCCGCCACCAGGCGCTCGCCGACGAGCCCACCGCCTGGGCCTGGCTCCAGACGGGGGCCCGGGCTTCCTCCGGGCAGGGTCACTCCATCTCTGCTTAGCTTTTTCATTGGGGTTTTTGAACCATTCTTTGTCTGGCCCCTCACCTGAGACCACTTTGCCTTGGGAGACCCTACCAGGAGCACAAAGCTCCAGACAACACAGCCCTCAGGTTCACAGAGACACACAAACCTCTCCACCACGATAAGGTGATGGTTCACCTGTAAAGTTATTTGCCGGCAAAATGAATGGCAGTCAATGGAATACTAACGGCTGGTGATGGCTTGTTGGCATCAAAATGTCTCCATAGGAGGTACACTTTGCGGATGCTCGCTTATCCCCTTAGCTATTGATCTTCTCATTTAACTCTCGGCAAGAGAGTGAAAGTGTATTTTCCCAAAATTACAAAAAGTTTCTGGCGTTGTGTGTTGCAAGAATTTAGACCACTTAGGTACAAGTTAAAATTAACATCAAATGGAACACATGGAAATACTCAAGTGGAGTACAAACTCATTAAATTTGTACCTAAGTACATTGCTTGAGTAAATGTACTTAGTTACATTCCACCACCGACAGAAGCATTTTTCAAACCCAGTAATCAATGTTTTTAAAACTGCTCTGAACAGTGGATACATCTGAAATAGCAGCATATGTTGCTGTAATGTACGGCATGTCCTTAACCAGAATGTGTCTCTCAGATATGGAGTTCCTGGAGGTCCTGATGGATGGCCTAGACCGTGTGCTGTTGGTTCGTGGAGGTGGTCGGGAGGTCATTACCATCTACTCCTAGCACCAAAAGGTTCCTAATTGTTTGGAAGGGAACATTGTTGGACAGTAGGACCCCAGAGGGGAGGGATTTGACAATGAGACATGGACAAAGATGACGGACAGAAAAAAAGGAAGACCAAGATTGCTGCAAAGTGAAGGGGAGTCTACCTGCAGCACAGCCTGGGCTCAGTGCATCACTTCTGGGCAAAGAGGGCTCCCTACACACCCTCCTCCTGGGGCTCCTTAACTTTGCCACATACTGTATATACACTGTGGAGAGAATAGAGCGATGTGGAGATGTTCTTTTCCCAGATGAACTGTTTTCTGAAAGAGCTTCCATTTAAACTTAACATGTTATTCTGCTTCACCAGGCATTTGTTGGAGGAAAGAACAGGAAACTACAGCTTATTGTCATTTTTAGCATTTCGCTGATTGTGGTAGCTGGCAACTGTCTCATTGTCATTATCACAGTTAGTGAGGTTAAAGCCAAAGTCCCACTGATTTAGTATACTGTAAGTAACGGTTTCAGGGCAAATGTGGCAGTATTGATTGTATTCTATAGATTGTCTTGAACATTGCTTATTAACTGTTTTTGTTTGTCACAGATCCCATTAGTGATCAAAAAGGAACATATGGTGAAAATGCAACAGAGGAAATGCAACTTCTGTGATTTTAGAATTTTAGTACATTTTAGTTGAGTTAGTGTATTTGTTTTAAAGTCGTATTTATTTGATTCGACTTGTTTGTATAGGAGCAAAGGATGCTAGTATGCAACAATGAGGAAAATGAACATGAAGCCTATAAAACAGTATTTTCAATTAATAAGACTGCTTTTTAAGTAAAATGTGTCATGTGTTAGTTTGACAAAAAAGTCACGTGTTCAACGAAAAAGAGTGATTGTGGCCACTGATAGCACCATGAATTGCGCATCACTTGCAACTATTTTCCCCGTCTCAAGGTCCGATTCACAAAAGCTATTGCGATAATGATGGTACAGCGCAAACACGGCCATAAAGTATTGCAGCTGAGTGCAATATGCCTTTTCTTTGCATCTAATGGCGATTATCCATATGGCAAAGTATAAATGTTGCCTTTGCGCCAATAAGGGAAAAAGAAAAATTTCAGGCAGGGAATTTAAACCTGACAAATATTGAATACAGTATCCCAGTCTGTCAGTGCTTATAGTGTTTTCAAACGTACACCCTCAGACTGTAAAAAAAGATGGCCTGATTTGAAGCAGAGGATGTCCAATTACAAATGGGCTTCAGTCACCACTAACCCTAAGTGGGGTTTGTGTCCCGTTTGGCAATAAAAGTTACTGCCGTTTTTTTTTTTTTAACTTTACGAAACAAACGGAACTACGTCACGTTCTGCATCGCATGCATAACCGGATGTGGAGTAACGTAACAAATGTACTGATTATAACCCAAACCACGATCTTTTTTTAAAACTTACTACTAAACTAAGTTGTTTTGGTGCCTATATGTGACCAAACTACAACCGTTCACAATGTTAAAGATGTGTTTAAAACTGCGACCGTTGCGTTCTTTGTTATACAATCAATGGTACAGATATGACGACTGAAAATGCTCCTGTGTTGTGATTCCTGCCACCGCTAGGAGCGCTAATTTATGAAACGCTCTGATGGGTCATGTTGAAGGGTAGGACTGCACGACCTATATGGTTGTATGGTTTGGAGGACTGGAAATTATTTTCTAGATTAGTTAGTTTCTGTGTGCGTAGAAATTACTTGTTCCTTAAGTCTTTTAAATGTGTCGGGATATAAACTTAAGCTGAAGTAGGAAGCTGCGGTTTAACTATGATCAATTATTCACCAGATAATGAGATTTTGCCATCAATTGTTCAGCCAAATAACAGCATCAGCATTAAATCTTGACAACAATAAATCAACATTTAGATCTTGCAGACAAATGAAAGTGTTGTGTCATGAATAGACAGATTTTTTCCAATGCTTTGAAGATTAAGTTTTGAAAGACTCAGTTGCTGTCAGTTTGACTTCACAATCAATAAATGCATTTTTATTGAGTTTCCATCTCTATCAGAGCTTCGTGGACCATTTGTGCCTTTAAATATGCCCCATATAATGATCTGGCCCACAGTGAGAAGTGTTTATTCAGACTTTTGATGGGAACTCCCATAACATCACATGAAATATAGACACACACAGACAAAAGGCAGGAAACATCAGAGCAGGAAGTCTGTATACAAAGGAAACGAAGCTGAATGAATGGTCAGTCAGATGTAGATTACTGTGATTTCTCTGATTGTCCTCCTCTCAACTCTTCTTTTAAACATGTAATGGTTCAGTAACAGTATTACTGTTACACTATTGTAACATATACCAGACGCTCTGACACAGATGAGAGCTGAGCTGGATTGTTGTCATCTCTTACATAACTGGCCCATGCTCAGTTTCCAAAAATCAATTTAATCCTAAAATCATCATTGTCTCTTGGCTCACAAAAGAACAAAGACAATCTTGGAGCTGCAGTAAGAAGCTTTGGGGAAACTTGGCCTTGGATAAATGGCTTCCTGTTTGTCCCGCACAGCGGTTAGCTGGGTCAGCACGCACAGAACAACAACAACGATCTCGGTCTGATGCTCTGATCATTCTCTGAACTACAACTTTGCTACTTTCTGTGCTGTCTGTAATACGTACTCTTTGCTCACTTAAAAGTACAGGCTCTCTTTTGCTATGATTTAGGACAGTTAACCCAATTTGACACTTTATTGTTTCACCAATGGGAATCTTGTATGGTGGCCAGGATCCACATAAAAACGACAATGACCACAAGTGTCACTGTTTAAAACAGTTCACAGGGCTTGTGAAAAGCAAGAAGGGAAAATGATGGGTTAACATCTTACTTCATGCAAATGTGGGAGGTTTTATCATCCAAAATTTTGCAGATTTTTGCCAACTTGCTTCTGTCGTGTAAGTATGGTTAAAGTTGCATAGAAGTGCAGCCTGCAGTAATTATCCTGCAGGAGAGATGTCCTATATTGGCTGATATAAAATTTCTGCATATGTGTGATGTGGTACTGTATGTGTGTATTATGGCAGGTCATGGGTGGTGTTTTCTCAAAAAACGAAACTTTAGGACCTGCCATGATCTGTTTTCATACACGAGTTGAGCCTCCTGACTGGCTGTTTAGAGAGGCTCTTTGATTGGAGGGCTATATTTACCAAAATGTTACAGCTGCACACAAACACGTTGAATATGTGTCTATTCTACTATGAACATGATATGACATGGTATTAATCGCGAGTCAACTATGGACAATCATGCGATTAATCGCGATTAAATATTTGAATTGATTGACAGCCCTAGAATATACCTAACAACAGGTTTATCTCTGAGCTTGACCACATCCATCATCCTCCCACAAGATGGAATGCAGCCATCATTAATGGTTTTGAATACACCTGTGCTTTTCCTACTATGACATGTCAACATGCCGTGAAAAAGGTCTATTGGACGCTTTGGCTAAACAGCATTTTCTTTCTCTTATCTGAGAGCTTAAGCTGGGGGAAGAGCTAAAGACGGAAAGCACAATGTGGCTTAGGGGGGAATGTAGTCTGTAAAGGCAGAGGATGAGGGTGGAAGAGGAGAAAGGGTGTGTACCTATTTTTCTACTCTCTGAGCCATTATCATTCCAGCATCTGCTAATAGTGGGGTGTTCCCATCACAACATGGATAATTTCACTGAGACTCTCTCTGATCTTGTTGACCCCTGAAGCTTTGTCTCTTCTGGCTTGGGACAGAAGTCCAGCACTAACTGGACCAGTTGTTTCTTAACACCGCTGGGAAATGTGTAATAAAATACAATATTTTTGTAGATTTTTTGTATTTCTTCAAGAACAAAGGGACCTATTCTTTAAAAATCCTTTTCAAAATGATGTTAAACTCCTTTATCCTGAGGCCACACAGAGTAATCTGAAGATTGCTATCTGGTAGCTGTCTGCCTTCAATTGTGTATCTGCCCGCTATGGGACACAGAGTCAACCACATGACTCCTAATTTATGATAAAATGATTATTGATCAACAGGTAGCCACTGACAGGAACTTTTATTGGAGTTTTTTGGTTCTTTCAAATTCAAATTTTGGGTTTTTCGGTTGTTGTCATTTTTTCAAGAAAGTCCCGGAAACTGGTCAAACTCCCCATCCCAAGACTAAACACCACATTTTGACTAATGGGTGTTTGTGCATTGTAAAACATCAGTGTCTGTGATCAGTATGGTCAATGTGTCAGTATCAGGCTGTGACTATAACAATATTTTGCTTGTCTGACTGATTAAAGCTCCTAAAACACAGAGACCAACCAGACAACAACTGGCGATGCTTAAATTACATGTCTGAGTCAAATGAACTTTCTGGAGCAAATGGTCTTTGTGTAACACATGAATGATCTTTGAAAATATGAATTCCTTTTCAGTTTTAGAAACCAAACATTTACTAGTCAGCCAAAGACACCCAATCGTGTTCACTACTGTATTTCACATGCACAGGCGAGGGAGTGAATTTATGTCTAATGTGGAAGCAACAAGCAAGAGGATTTCTATGACTGTTAACATTAATATTAACTTTTTAAATGTGGAGGAAAGACGAACAACAAATCTCTTTTCTCCAAACCAGGCAAAGTGTGCACCTGCCTCACAGCCACAGATCCACAGAGGCCCCCAAATCTGAACTAAGGTGGGTCCTGCATTATTATCTGATGTGGCTCCTGACTGACAGGACATACTGTGCAAATTAGACATTTAAGGAGACATCATGCTCATTTTCAGTTTCATACTTGTATGCTGGGTTTCTACTAGAACATGTTTACATGCTTTAATGTTCATGTCTGAATATACTCTCACCCTCTGTCTGTTTTAGCTCCTGTCTCTTTAGGTCCCGCTGCCAAAAATTGCCCAGTCTGCTCTTAGTGGTTTGCAAGAAAAAGGGCGCACCTTTGCAAAGGTAGACTTCAGGCCGTGGGTGGAGATACTCAGATTAGGGGGCGGCATATTCTGATGAGCCTTCATATGACATAGGAAGGGAAGCAAAATCTGAATGGCTTGTTGAATCCCATGCTTTCTGATCTAGGCAGCAAAAAACTGACTAAGTTGTCTTAGTTCACAGTTTGTGTATTGGTAGGCACTCCAGATACCCAAATGCATGTGCACAAGCACTGATATGTGCCCTTTAAGTACAATAAAAAAAAGTTGCTGTTGGGCCCTATTGACACCCCACTTTCCATCTTCTGTGTATATTATGTGTGCTCCCTGTGTATAGCCTCTAAATTCTCATTGCAAACAGGAAATTATACACGGCAACTTCATTATATGCCTCAAGAACCAGAAAACAACCAGTACACCTGTGGTGGATTAATACTACCTGTTCCCAGGTTTTCTGTGTCAGTTAATCTGTGGTCATTTGAACAAACATACATTTATTTGGGAGGTTAATTGGGCCATGCTATTTGCAATACATCCCTATTCATGTATTCACATAATTCATTTATTTCATTCATTGATTAACGTGTTTTTGGTCTATTATCACTGTTGCACTTACCATGAAATAAAATGGTCTGGATAGAGTTGGAAATAAGTTGACATATTTAAGATAGATTCACAGATGGAAAGATTTAACTTAAATGATAGCCATAAATGTACATCATATTATCATTAGTATAAGGAACTTGACTCAAGCAGCAGGTTAGGAGAGAAGGTCCAATGAGTGAGTAGGGGGGAATGGGGGGGAGTTTTTTTTTCCTTTAAGGGAGTCAAATTTCCAAACTGTGGGTCTGAGAGTCACTCAGCTCAGAACTGAGAGAGCCTTTGTACTGAGAGAGAGAGAGAGTGTGTGTGTGTGTGTGTGAGAGAGAGAGAGAGAGAGAGAGAGAGAGAGAGAGAGAGAGAAAAGCAGTGTGACTTCAGGTCTGCACAGTGAGGCAGAGGCAGAGGGACCACAGAGTTTGCCGGAATTTCATCACACACATTCACTTGGAGTTCATTTTCAGACCTGGATTTTGTATTCCTTTATTCGCTAAAATGTTTCAAGGGTAAGCAAATTAAATATTACTTCTAAGTTTTCTGCTTGTAAAAAAAGCAGTGTTTTTTATCCGACCATCCATCTCATATCTTTACTTCAGTTAAACCTCAGAGTAGACCTGCTATGTAGCAACAATTCTTCTATGCGCGGCTTTCATAGCTCTACATGAAACACATTTCACTCTCTACATCAGCTATTTTAAATGAACAAATTCAGACCTTTTCACACCTGTTTTTTTTATGTTTTGAAGTCAGCCTAAAACGCAATTTACATGATGTGACTGATGTGTCTCCTCAGGTGGTCTCTTGCCCTGCATCTAGTTCTGCTGTGCTGGCTGGCCGCTGCCCTGCAGGTTATAGAAGGTAAGATTCATGCTGCTGCAGCTCTTTCCCAATACTGTAGCTGTAAAGAAATATACAGCTGTGTTGGAGAACAGAAGGGCTAAAAACAGTTTGGCGTTGACCCAACAAATGCCCTATTAAAGGAGCGCCTCTTCATATTGATGATATACTCCCAACTAATCTTTGAATCCCATTAGAAAATATTATGAGCATGGAAAGCAATTAAGTCTGTTAATATTGATCATCATGCAATACTTCATTGGTTATGGAGTTGGCTTCTTGAAATGGAATTATGGCACCCTGGCCTTTACAATGCATTTGTTATTGTGTGTCACAAGGTTAGATTTCATTGGGAAATTTGATAGATTGCCTTGAATTTACATCTGCGCTTAAAAAAGCTCAGATATATATTCCGTTTAAGATTTTATATGAAAAGGTTTCCTCTGTCGGCAAACCATAACTAGGAATGGCAGGTCTTCCAAGCTATGGATTTCTCTGCATGTTGATGCGGTGTGTATGGAGCTGTAGTGCGACTACAGAACTATTCTCTGGTATTTAAAGACTTTGGATGTTGGTTTCTTTTATTAACCCTTTCCAAAACCAAAAGTACAGGATTAAAAGTATAAACAATGGATGTATGAGTGTGTTTGTTTGCTCTAATGCAAACTGGAAACTTATCGCTGATTAGCGTTAATTATTAATTAGCTAAAATAACGTTAGCTTCATGAGATGGCGTCAGACTTTAATGTTTTAAAATGTACACGTATTAAAACGAGATGCTTTTAAAGACATCTAAAAAAAATAATATAGTATGAAATGTCCCTGGCCTTGGAAGAAACACGGGCTTAGATACTGAATTTAAGAAGATAGTTAGCCGGACATTCCAATGAGCTTATTTAAAGATGGTGGCTAAGGTAGCCTACTGAGCTAGTTAGCCAGAAATGCTAACTACAGTGGCTTAAACAGTACCTAACCCAGCATTTCTTCCAAGGCCACGGGCATTTCATGCTACATCATTTTGAGATGTATTGCTTTAAAACATTAAAACGTCAAAAGCAATCTCATGAAGCTAACGTCAGCCTAATTAGCTAGCTAGGAGTGGGTAGGAGAGAAGAGATTGCATGTGATTGCTCAAAAACTACTGTCACTCTTGTTGCAATGAAACGTTCATAGCTGCAAGCATGTAGGCCTACTTATGTCAGTGCATCTGATATGTAATAATCAGTTAATGATCACATCAACCTTTCACTCATGAATAATGGCGATTGGACAAGAACGTTTTTTGTCTTCTGATCTTTAAAGTGAGTGAAGTTTTTGATATTGCACTGCCACGCTTTGATGGTAATGGCAAGAAAAGCATGGAGGCCAGTATCTTTATTGAAGTGAATTAGTGATGAATAATTGTCATGCATGAATTATACATAAATAATAGCCTTATTTTACTCATAATCCATGATGATGAGGATACAGAAAAATAGAAATGCATCAAAATAATGTTGTCAGTATTTTAGAGACCCACCCAAAATTTCACACTCAGTACTGTGGTTTGCACACTGCTGAGCAGACCTCCAGTACGAAGTTTTTGTGGATGAATGGCTAAAGCACTTCAGTGTGGTCTGTGATACCTAGTCAAGATTTAGAAGACTGAGCCAAAGGATGTAATGAAATACATCATGCCAAAAAACTAAGGAAAAATGTAATCCATTGATTCTTAATGACATGGCTAGACTCGGATCTCATGTAATCCACTCCTCCCTCACAGACCCATTACGAGACCCATAATAAGGGTCAGTCCCCATTTCATTTCCATTTTCACACCTCTGTCTGCTGCTGTGGCTTTCATTTACTCCCTGCTGTGAGACTTCTATTATACAGCTCTGTAGGAGAGAGATAGTTTGTTTGTTTGGCAATAGACCGGGCTTCCTCTGCCCTCTTTACCCTCTGTGTGTGTATGTGTGTGTACAATGAGGTAGCTGGAAGTGGCAGACAGGTCAAACGCTGCACCAGGGTGAGAAATGAAGTGTTTAGTTTGTATGGTAATGGTGTGAGGCGTTTCATCTGCACTGCACTTGCTGTTTGTGTGCTTGAGAACATCAGAGAGGACGGCGTGGGTTGATTCACACGGAGCTTTGAAGTTGGATGTTGAGAATACACTTGTCCCTGTGCAAGTTTAATGTCAGCATGTGTAGGCGTGTGGGTGGTTGATTTTTGCAAATGGATGACAAAATTAATTATCTATTTCAAACATTTTCATAAAGTCAGAAATGATCAGTGCTTCTGCAGGATTTAGAAGAGTTATTTATTATTCACACTGAACACAGCTCATCACATTGTGGACTGCCACAGGCTTGATGGTTAGAGAGACTGTCTTGTGATTAGAAAATCATATGTTTAAGTCCAAAACTAGCTTGGAATAGCAGAGTGTTCCAGTACACAGGAGCAAAGAAAATGAAATGTCATCACTTTGAATCTGTGACTAATTCCTGGACGCAATGCTTATTCCAACTATATCGACTGTTGGTGTTTGGTCGCCATTCTGTATAAAAGGTATGAACACAAAATGGGGAGACAGATGTGTTCCGCCATTAAGCCGGCAGCAGATGTAGTAACAGAGCCGAATCAACGCCTGTATGAAAGGGACAGCCGCCATGGCGGGACTACACGTACACATACACACTAGACGCCAACGATGTTATCTAAAATCATACACTTTACGCATTATGCCGCCGTTATTTGGTTCAGTGTAGTCTGGATCAGTACATTTCCAGGATTATTGCCTGACATCTGCTTCCGCTCTCTGTGTGTTGCAATTCTCCAAATCCCTTCGCTTCAGGAAATGATAAGGCGTGCTTGGTTCTTTTAGCGAATGATTGTAAAGATTTACAAAGAATATGTTTACAGCATTTACTCTCTAACTGGGACGTTTTGTAACCAACGGTGGGGATTGCTGTGGATGAAGTACACACAGCGATACAAGAGACCGATTGGTGGGGATTTCTGTGGACGAAGTACACACAGCGATAAGAGAGCTAGTACACATTTAACCATGTATCCAGCTTATTTATATAGCTCACGTTACTGTATAGTGTACAATTAACTTTATTTAATACTGTATGTGGCGTTTTCTTTTGCAGGGTGCAAATGTTCCCCCAAAACAAGTTTCTTCCCGAGACTATTTTGCAGAGCCGCCGTCGCTGCGTCCAGAGCTTAGCGTTGCCTAAGACAACGTGATTGTGATTGATTTAAAGTGCTCATATTATGCTCATTTTCAGGTTCATAACTGTATTTAGAGGTTATATCAGAATAGGTTTACATGGTTTAATTTTCAAAAAGCACCATATTTTTGTTGTACTGCACATTGCTGCAGCTCTTCGTTTCACCCTGTTTGTTGAGCTCTCTGTTTTAGCTACAGAGTGAGGCATCTCACTTCTATTACATCTTTGTTGGGAGATACACATGCGCAGTAGCTAGGTAAGGACTACTAGCCAGTCAGAAGTAGAGTATGAGGGCGTGCTACACTAGCAGCTAGGCGAGCATTATAACGAGTGTTACAAAGTGACGCACGTTTGTCACAGAAGTAAAGGCTGGACTACAATAGAGCTGTTTGGAGCAGTTTGGGAACAGTGTTTTCTGTCGGAGATGATAAGTGCCTTTGGGGTGGACTTTGGGCTTTTTCACTTTGTCAACCTATAACATGCACACAAAAAAAGATATATAACACAATAAAGGAAAGGGAAAAAGCCAAAAAGCATAATATGAGCACTTTAAAGAAATGCAAACAACCCAACCTCTGTGGAGATAGGTCTGGTAATGCCAGACTAGGTTCAGGGTAAAAATAGAGAGGGGCAAGATGCAATATTCGTCCAAAGTGTTGCAGATCTACAATTAATGTTTGCCCTTGTAATAAGTGAATCACAATTTTGTTGTTTTAGCCAACCATACCAACCATAATTTGCCCATAATTTCTTTGCCATTTCTACAATCTTTCCCTAACCTTAACCATACCATATGCTATTAGCAGACAATGTTGGATGTAAAAAAAAAATTGTCCGCAGTCTGGAGTTTAGTTATCCAATATCAACATTCTTATGTAGGGTAGATTTTAGAAGATCACAAAAATGTTTCCTATTATTTAACACCTTTTCAGAAATAAATTTGAAATCCCTGGCCTTGCATTTAGCCATTTTCTACTGTCTAGTCGTTTCTCGATGAACAGCAATCTTTACAAAAAAACATCTGTAACACCAACATTTTAGCGTCTACATTTCCAGACACAACTCTAGCTTTAAAAAGCAAATGTTGTTGTTGTACTGTTTTCCACACTACAAACTTCACCCTGTCCCCCCTAAACCTTATTCCTTCCTCCAAGAACCTTCACTTTCCATTTACCGTTGGTTGAGTTGCTCTGAAAGGAATTCCATGTTTAGCCAATATAAATGATTGTGAGGTGAGCCCAGTAGGAGTCTGCTTTGGATGAGGTGCTCTTCTGTACTGTAAAACCTAGTCACTATATACTATTATACTACTACCATTATATTACTGTTGAGATCCACAATATCGGCCATATTTTGATGCCATCAGTTATCAAATGTTTGCTCAATGAACCATATTCATCTCTAGAAAACAGGTTTTCTGCTGTGGAAAACAGTTGTCTCTATTTTAATCATATTCAGTTTGCCACTTCCACTCTTGACCTTATTTGGTCTCTGATGTTACTGGAATAAAACTCCCACCGAGCTCCATTTAGTGTTTTATGAGTCTAAAAACCTGGCAAGCATGAATGTCATAGAGCTGTATGAAAGAGCCTCTACCTAAATGTCTTCAGTATATTAGAGAACTGAACGCCCTCACTGCAGCGGCGTCCTGTCTGGAATGTGCTCATTCAGCCACAGTGACTTTGATTTGAACACAGTTGGGCACAATGGGCCAACTGTAAAAGGTGTCATTGCTGAATGTGTGTAACGGTCAGCTCTATGGGTCACTGGAAACTTAAAAATAAGAATGGGTGTTTCTTTGAGGGTCTCATGACTTTCAGTTGAAAACAGTCTTGTGTTTTCCATGATGCGATTCTCACTGAGATGATGTAGTTTCCTAACCTTGGTTCCCATTACGTATAGAGGAATGGAGATGTGGAATCAAAATGAGGAGAGAAAAGGCTGTTGTTTGTCGTAGAGGAAGTTCAACTCATACCAGAAGCATGTATTAGATTGACTTGATGATTTTCTTTTTTTTTTTACAGCTCTTATTGTAATGGTTTTTGGAAAGGAAACTGTTGTTGTTTGGGTACATCGTTTCCATAGTTACTGTTTAAAAAGAGTACCATGAATCATTATCATTGTGTATCTGTTCCACTCTGTGCTTTGGGGTAAGAAACATACAAAGAAAGGCTTTTTACTAAGAAAGATGATCTAAAACTTCATTTACTCGAGGAGAGTATTAACATTCTGTTTATGTGCACACATGGCTATGGTTATTTGAGACATGTACATGCATTGGTGTTGTCTACTCTACATGTGAATACACAGAATATTGTTATTTAGTAAAACTTGGTTTTATATATATATATATATATATATATATATATATATATATATATATATATATATATATATATATATATATATGTTTAATTTGATTTCAAATGAAACATTTGGGCATTCACTTTAGGGCTGCAACTACTTATTATTATAAATTATCAGTTCATCTGTTTTTTGATTTATCAATTTATTATTTTCTCTTTCAATGTCAACAAATACATGAAGATCCCAGAACCCAATGTGATGTCTTTAATTTGCTTGTTTTGTCCCTAAAGCAAAATTATTCAGGATACTTTCAAATAAGACAAAGAATAGCAGTATCCTCAAATTTGAGAAGCGAAATCTTGCAAATATTTGGTATTTTTGCTTGAAAAGTGACTTTTTCAATAATTTAAATTGTTGTCAATAGATTTTCAGCTCAGCATATCTAGTTCACTGTAGTTGTGTCATTGGAGGAAAGTCAAGCATTCTTCATGTTGATACCACTCATATCAATTCTTTATGGTATTTCAAGATTTTAAAGCTACAATAACCAAGGGGATTTATGAAGTCTAAATGTTGGATTGAAGCCTGAAGCTACCAAAGTAATTGTTTTTCTACTACAAAGTAGTATGTTCACAACTTTTCTTTACTGAAAGACATGAGGATACCCACACAGTTACCTTTCACAGTTCACAGAAGAAGAAAATGATCTACTTTAGTTTGATTCCGTTTTTTCTTGCATTGCTGCTGCATTTGGCTTCAGACACAAAGGGTGAGAGGAAACACAGCTCCATGTGGTGTACAAGTAAGTGTACATGTCAACTCACACACACACACTTATATAATATCTGTCAGAGTCTTTCTCCTTTTCACACACACTTACACATCTGGGCAAGGTTCATTCACAGCTCATTTCCAAACAGTTGTCACCAACAGACACCGCTCAAATGCCTCTGGGCGCATTGGATAGTCCTTCAACCAATCAGACCAACGATCCGGGTGACGTGGCAGCAACAGCGGCATCAACGGGTAACTGCGCTTCGGTGGCCGTCATGTTGAATGTAAACAAAAAGCTGCTTGCCGTCACCGCGCTATCGTCATTGTGTAAAGCCCGCCTCAACGGTTGTGATATGTGCCTCGATTTGGAAAAATTGGAAATGGGCTTGAATGGGCTCTTGGCCAGACTGACTTGCAGAACAAATTTCAAATTTGCCGGAAGTTCGTCAGGGTTTACCCAGGCTACCACTGTGACTTAAACATAGTCACAAACAGAGCCAGCCAGGTCCTGAATTAAACTGCATTTTTTAACAGAGACCTTGATCTGTGAGTGGGAAAGATAAGGTGACCCCCACAAACACTACACTATCTTTTAGAAGTTTGTCATGCTGATTACTTTACTCACAATGTGACAACATTGTACAACTTCATGTTTACTTTCTGATTTTGAGATAACTTTCAATAACTGGTTTTAGAGCAACACTATGTAACTTTCCATTACATCGTCCAGTTCATTCGAACTACAGATCCGCTATCCGATCTGGCAAACTTGCATAATGTAATGTAATAGACAATTGCACTTCCAACTTGTAGGGGGACCGAAGCTGGAAAAGTTACATAGTGTTGCTTTAAGGGAAAGGTTGGAAGTTCTTCTCTGGATATGTGTGTGTGTGTGTGTGTGTGTGTATGTGTGTGTGCTTTTGCATATTTGGGTCTGAGTCTGTGGCTACTGAAATGATGGTCAATTAGCTGGAGAGTACTACATAAACACACCAACACTCTCTCCCTTTAAGGACACATCTGTCTATTAAAACATTAAATTACTAACATCTTCATAAAAATAAATGGCCATTGCTCTGTCCTCTATTGGGACTATAATGGAATATTATGCCAACGCTCCCTACATATTCTCAATTCCTGTGTAATCTAATTATAGAATCAATTGGAAAACTAAATTTGGCTGTCTTCGTCTGTCTTTGACACTTGCACTACTGTCTTTTCAAACAGACAGTAAACTGTCTGCATTTGGGGTGTTTTTCTCTGTATCAAACTCTGTGACTCCTAAACCCGCATGTAAACCGAACCGTACCTTGTGTGTACCCCTAATCTTGTCACCTGCATATGTGTCCTCTTACGGTACACAAGTCATTGTATATAACAGAAAGAAAAATGATATATTTTGATAGAAGCCCTTCACGGCAGCAAAGCTTTCTGGCAATAATAGCAATGTTACTCCGCTGGCCGATCCCCACTGGTGATGGTCCGTCTGCGGCTGCAGGACCTGGAGCTCACCGCCAGAGTTTCAGTTTGACTGTTAAAAAGTGTTAAGATAATTAAAAGGTATTAGAAGCAGGCTGGTTGGTTAGTTAGCTAACGCTAGCTTGTTATTCCACCAGGCTTCCATGCTACATAGCTAAATAAGCCGGACAGAGTTGTCCCTCATCTGGCGATAGAAACCCTGCTTTCCCCGTTCTGTTGGCTCAGAGCTCCACAGCCTAAGTCCACAGGTACAAATTAGTTTTGCACCAAATGTATCGCAACAAGTGTTGCAAAAGTCGAGGCGCAGATTCTCCACTTTGTGATGCGAGAGAGCGCCTACAGTGACAGATTCGAGAGGTTGTAATCACTGAATTGTGGTTGTGATGGAAAATGAACCTGAGTAAAAAAAAAAAGTACACGAGTAAATGTTGCATTACAAGTTTGCAGCTGTCATTGTGTTCATGCAAATGTCAATCTACACATTTGTGAATATTTTTTCTACAAGTGCAAATTTCAATTTACAAGTTCAGATTTTTTTTACAAGCTCTTATGTTTTTTTTCCTTTTGTGACTTCAAATTCAGATCACGTGTGAATATTTTTTACAAGTGCAAATTTTAGCATACACGTTCAATTTTTTTGTTATGCAAGTTCTCACATTGTATTATAAGCTCTCACGTTTTGCACCATATTTACCTTCATACAAATCCTTCTCCTTCACTTCCTTCCCTGAGGCTGTGTGGATGTGCTGCTGAGTGCAGGCTCTTTAGTCACTATTTTGGTTGTTGGTGCTCCTGACAGTATATCTCATCTGAGTCCGCTGACCATTTCTCACTGCAAAAAAAGGTGCAGTAAGAAAGATGTTGGTCAAACATTATGTTCAAAACTTAAAAAAGATATTCATAAAAAATCTCAAAGACAATTTTGCCTATCACATTGAATGTTTGGGTGGGGCTAAATCTTTTTACACAGGCTTGAAATGAATGAAAGTCTTGATTTCTGTAGAGGTGACACAACTTCTTTCTGTGGACATATGTGTTATTTTATATAAATCGTATTCCTTTGCCTCCCACTATGTTTGTGCATTCTGTATCATCTACCATTCCTTAGGAACTTCTCGCAAGCTTTAGATCACTGAAATGTTTTTACTCCTTTGACTAAAGGAGGACAGAATGTGCTCAGGACACTTAGGACTAATTCATCACTATAAGAAAAAAATGTCCAAGATCATTTTAGCGGTTAGACGGAAACTCTAAATTCAGACCAGGTATGTCCGCCTTAACAGGAATACTCACATTTCTTTCTGTATGTCAACATGTAGAAGGGAAATTATCTGAGTTTCTGTGCTCACAAACAGTATTACACCTCAGTCTAGTGTTGACTGCAACTGTACAGATCTCCACCTGCACTGCCCTAAAAGAAAGTCTCAACAGATACACAAACAGAGACACAAATGGAAAAATACCACACTGTACAGCATTTAACTTCTCCAGTACTGAACAATAGTGAATATTGTGGTGCGACTTTGGTGGGTGGAAGTCAATAGATGGTACTCTGCCAGAGGGACAGTGGAGCAAACATGAGATAATATTTTCCTGTCACATTTCTCTGAAGGTTGTCTTTCATTTTAAGCCCGGGACATACAGGGCTGAAAATCGGCCGTTGGACAGTCTGGCGAGGTCAGTGACTCGAATCTGTTCGGTGTGTCCCGTGCCGTCGTCAGTCTGGGGGGCTGTTGGCGTTCATTTTGGCCGACCTGACATGTTCAGTCGGCGGCAGGGCCGGTACTCGGGACTCACCCAGAAATGGGGAGCGGAATGAGCGTGACTAGAGTCTCTCAAAATCTGACAAAAATCTTTTAAACTGACCTTTATTGAGCTGAAATGAAGACAGATTCAGCAACTGCATGGCCTATTTCTCGCTTAAAATGTTTTCAGAAAACACGTTTCGGTGAACTATTTTAATACAATATGAGATCATAATCTGAACGAGCCGCCATGACAGTCTGGCTTTTAATTTCTAGAGAAAACAAACCCATGTGACGCGTTCGTCCAATCAGCTGCCGGTTTTCATTTCTTGGGCAACAATACAGATTAGCGCCGCCTGCTGCCATGCAGACGTATTAACGTTTCTGAAATTGGTGTCGCATGAGTGTGTTCCGAGGCAGTTTTTTGGACCTCGGGGACCCGACTGATCATTTCGACTGGCTTTTCTGCCGAGGGTCGGCCGTCTGGTTGGGGTGTACCGGCTCTTAGGCAGTTCACATCAGATGTGTGAAAGTATTCCCTATTACAGTGCTTCCCATGTGTTTCATTAACATTAACAATTGGAGGAGGAGATGAGCCCATGCGAGAAACTCTGAGAGGTCGTTTGCTCTGAGAACAAGACATGCAGCTGAGCAAACACCCCCAACACCCCTCACACACACACACACACACACACACACACACACACACACACACACACACACACACACACACACACACACACACACACACACACACACACACACACACACACACACACACACACACACACACACACACACACACACACACACACACACAAACATTCATTGCCCTGTGCCCTATACATGTATAAACAGGTTATAGGCGGATGTAAATAGTACCACATAGTACCACATATTTGAAACAGTTGATTGACTGTCTTGGTTGGTTCGATAGATATCAGTTCATCTCAAATGATCTCTGTCTGCACACATTGTAATATGGCATGAATAGAAATTACTCTTATCAGATTGTTTTATAATACATGAAACACTAATCAAAGTAAGTTAAGAAATTGTATGTAATGACATATTTACTAGTTTTCATGTATAAAATCAGCCAATAATAGGATATATTATAATAATCATAGTAATGCATTATGTCATGATACAACAGATATATTGTGTTGTAATGTCGACACATTTGTTAGAGCTGGAAAGTCTCAGTTTGTCGGTCTCCAGTTTGTTTATGGCAACTAGATACATTCTCAAATTGAATGTGGTATCAGTCTGTTACATAAAAGCTTAACAAAAGCAAATGTTTAGCAGAGGTTTGGTGCAAAACAAGATTTTGACAACTGAGGAATGAACAATACAAAAAAATGAAATGACAAAACACATAAAAATGCTCTGGTTGCAAAACATCTCGCCAAAGAACTACAGTTGAAAATTAGCTGGCTGGCAAACATTGGCACATTGACAGTACTGTTAATTCATGTGTGCTGTCCTTATAAATAAATAAATGAAATGAAATGAGAAAAAGTTGGTCTGAGAAAATCAGAAAAAATGTTGCCACTGATGTCATTTTAGTCTGTCTGTCTGTCTAGCTTTTTGCATTGTCCCTCCAGCTGCATCTCAGCAGGCACTAAAAAAACAACAACGTTGAGCTGCACACTAGATGATCTCTTTCTTTTTGTATCTGTGATTGTGTATATTATAGGGGCTGAAGTGGGAGGATGGTGTGTGTGTGTGTGTGTGTGTGTGTGTGTGTGTGTGTGTGTGTGTGGGGGGGAGGGGTGAAAGCCAGGACACTTGACGTAATGGAAACTGTCCCTCTGCAGATGTCCACCTCTGACCTACTAACAACTCCAAACAATGCATTCATTTATATCAAATATGTTATAGACCATACAGTGTGGCATTAAGCGATCTTGTGTGTGTGCATGTGTGTGTTAGTCAGTGGTCATCTATAGCGTCAGCTGAGTCAAAAGGTTATTGTTTTAATAACCTGTGGATCGGCAGGCAGTTTGTAAGTCATTAACCTAATCATTCTCCTGTTGCAGAGCCAGTGCTGCAATTACATGCCACTTACCATAAGACTTATGCATCTTCGTTTTAGGACTAAAATTAAAAATGTGTCTTTTACATGGCCTTCAAACTGGCTTGGCTGCTATTTTGGGTGGACCAGTACAAAAGTGAGTGGGCCATCTTTTCCCAGAAAAAAAGGACAAAAAAAAAATTTGACAATTTTACTTTGCAACTTTCTGCATTACAAAGGCAATAACAGCAAAAAAAACACTAACAACATGCTCAACCAGCAGCTCAGTCTATAAAGGCTGTACACAACAGTATAGACAAAAACTGTTAGTGATTTATTTTGCAGAGTTGGGTAATAATTGTCATTTGGTGTGTTACAATGAGCAACTCCTAGCTTTAAAGCATATTTATGAATTTGATTTAATAATGTGGTAATGCATAGAAACATAACATGGCACTGTGCATGATGCCTGTGAAGAGGCTCATTCCAGAGGGAGGTCAGAGGTCACATAATGGACAACACAGGGTAGGGATTCTTGCTGGACACTTCCGCAGGTTGGATACTTGACAACTCGACAAGACCTTTTAAGGTTTGAGTCATCAAGTTAAAGCACAGTCTGTCCACTCAGTAACATTTAGATAATCTGTTAAGATCTGTTAAGGTAATGAAGTCACATTCTTGACTTGTCTTGTTTCTATCTAAGGCTGTGTTATGCTGGCCCCATGACTTCTCCAATGTAATTGGCTTGATGTCTGTCCTAATGTTAGAGATACAGGCTTTTTTTTGTCACTTTCCTCTCAGATAGGTTCCTAATATGTTTTTGAAAGACAGCTCAAACTGTTGCTCCACTGCCAATATTACATGTACAACAAGAAGATAAAATACAGTATGTGTATAATAGTTGTGTGTGTATCAGTCAGCCCAGGGCTGTTTTTTTAATTTATTTATTTGATAGGATCAAGCCAGCATACAGTACAACATGATTTGTCACTCAGCACGATGCAATCTAAATGTTACTGCTCTATTGGCTTTAAATGGGAGCTGTGTGTGTGTGTGTGTGCGCGCGCGTGTGTGTGTGTATGTGTGTGTGCGTGTGTGTGTGTGTGTGTGTGTGTGTGTGTGTGTGTGTGTGTGTGTGTGTGTGTGTGTGTGTGTGTGTGTGTGTGTGTGTGTGTGTGTGTGTGTGTGTGTGTGTGTGTGTGTGGGCAGGTCAGTTGTTTGGGTTAATCCTACCCTAGGGTCAAACTCTCCTTCCTATAACCTCTCTGACTCTTAATTAGGGGTCCAAGCCCGAGTCTGGAAGAAACGGCGTGTAGCAATAGCTACGCCGTTCGCACAGCAGGGCTGTGGAACCCTATTGTTTTTCTAAGGATTATTAGGGGTCCAAGCCCGAGTCTGGAAGAAACGGCGCGTAGGAAGAAAGCAGGGCTGTGGAACCCTATTGTTTTTCTAAGGATTATTTTTAGGGTCCAAGCCCGAGTCTGGAAGAAACGGCGTGTAGCAATAGCACAGCAGGGCTGTGGAACCCTATTGTTTTTCTAAGGATTATTTTTAGGGGTCCAAGCCCGAGTCTGGAAGAACCGGCGGTAGCAATAGCTACGCCGTTCGCACAGCAGGGCTGTGGAACCCTATTGTTTTTCTAAGGATTATTTTTATTATTCTTCTTCTCCGCCTAAAACTCCGACTGCAGCCTAAACCGTACATAGTGGGGAGTTGCCATTTTCAGGACTGGTCCCAAACCCCGCAACGACCTCAGGCGCAAAAATTCACCCATTTCCACAACTAGGTGGCGCTATAGCAGAAAAAACGCGTTTGGCCCCATAACTCCCAAACCGTACACCCGACATTCAAAAACAATACATCGACGCGTTCCCTGGATCCAAATGAATCACGTGATATAGGCCACGCCCATTTCCGCCTGGACTTTTATGCCTTTAAAATCGCAATTTATCAAAAACCTACTTTTTCGAACTCCTCCGAGACCGTGCGTCCGATCTGCACGAAACTTGGACCGTGGCATCTCCAGACTGGCCTGACTAAAAGTTATGGAAATCAATTTTATACGATAAAAATTATGCATATAACGCACAAACAAATTTGCGTAGCTAACTAAGAAAACACCAACTTTGCCATATCTCAGCCAAAATGAAAGCTATCAACCCCAAACTTTAGATTATTCTTTGCCATGCCCTCTGGAGGGACCCCATGCGTTTTAAGAAAATTGGTCGCTAGGGGGCGCTACAACTAAAAAAGTTTATATCTCATGAACGGCTCATCCGATTTATACAAAATTTGATGGTACCATCTGGGGCCAATCCTGAGGCCATCCCTAGAATGGAGTACCGAGGGGTCAAAGTGGGCGTGGCCTATGGGACCCAATGTGACCCAACTCTAGATTCACCACTTACACTAATGTGAACAACTTTAAATTTACAGGGTAGATGGACAATGGGCCATGGATCACACCTACCAAAAATTACACATGTGGACCACTAGGTGGCGCTGTAATGGTTTTTTGTCATTAACTCCCACAATACACATCACACATTAGAAATTCTTACATCCACGTGTTCCTTGAATCAAGCTGAATTGCCTGATATAGGCCCCGCCCATTTCCGCGCAAACGTTTTTTTCGCAGTATCGCAAGAACGTGCAAAACCAACTTTCGCGAACTCGTCCTAGGCCGTTCTCGACCGATCTGCACGAAACCTGGTAGTTAGCATCTCCAGATGGACCTGACAAAAAGTTATGGAAATCGTTTTGCTACGTTGAAGTATGCCAATTTGACAACCAAACAAATTGTCCTAGATAGCTACGACACACGTATCATATCATATCTCGGTTAAATTTAAATTTATCACCAAATGACTTGAGATCCTTGTTCACCATTCCACTACGATACTGTGTACCAAATTTGGCGAAGATCGGCCTTTAGGGGCGCCGTAAGTAAAGTTTATTTGTTTTCCCGCCAATTTTCTTAGTACATTTCAAAGGGAAATTTGCTATTGCAATATCTCTGCCACAGTAAAAGCAATCAACACAAAATTTGTGGTGCTCTTTCGGGATGGCGTTCTGAGGCGCTGTACCAAATTTGGCGAAGATCGGCCTTTAGGGGGCGCTATAAGCAACGTTTATTTGTTTCGCCCACTTACTCAATGCATTTAAATGGGAAATTTGCAATTGCAATATCTCTGCCACAGTAAAAGCAATCAACACAAAATTTGTGGTGCTCGCTCGACATGGCGTCCCGAGGCGTTCTACCAAATTTGGCGAAGATCGGCCTTTAGGGGGCGCTATAAGCAACGTTTATTTGTTTCGCCCACTGACTCAATGCATTTAAATGGGAAATTTGCAATTGCGATATCTCTGCCACAGTAAAAGCAATCAACACAAAATTTGTGGCGCTCGCTCGGCATGGCGTTCCGAGGCGCTGTACCAAATTTGGCGAATTTGGTCCATAACTTTTGGACCACCACCCTCTCAGTCACTCTCTCATTTCTCTCTGCTGTCCCCTGTGGTCAGGGGGGTTAAGAAGTTTGTTTATAGTAGAGAATTGTTAAAAGCAGTCTGTGCATGCATGGAGACGAACTGTTAACCACTACATTTTCAAAAGCAGAGTACCGCAGACCTCGCGCATCAAACCTCTCGATATTCACCGACGTGTGCCCCCCCTACTCAATGCTTGAGTCCCGCATCGGCGCAGCTTCGCGCTTCTTCGGGCGCGACTGGCGCGGCTCCGGGGGCATCGCGGACGACGGGCATCGGAGGCGAATGGCGTCGGAGGCGGACGGCGTCGGAGGCTGGCGGCGATGGAGGCTGGCGGCGTCGGAGGCTGGCGGCTATGGAGACGGGCGGCGTCGGAGGCTTGGGCCCCGTTCATAACTGCTTGCAGTTCTAGTTAGGGGTCCAAGCCCGAGTCTGGAAGAAACGGCGTGTAGCAATAGCTACGCCGTTCGCACAGCAGGGCTGTGGAACCCTATTGTTTTTCTAAGGATTTTTTTTTATTATTATTCTTCTTCTTCTCCGCCTAAAACTCCGACTGCAGCCTAAACTGTACATAGTGGGGAGTTGCCATTTTCAGGACTGGTCCCAAACCCCGCAACGACCTCAGGCGCAAACATTCACCCATTTCCACCACTAGGTGGCGCTATAGCAGAAAAAACGCGTTTGGCCCCATAACTCCCAAACCGTACACCCGACATTCAAAAACAATACATCGACGCGTTCCCTGGATCCAAATGAATCACGTGATATAGGCCACGCCCATTTCCGCCTGGACTTTTATGCCTTTAAAATCGCAATTTATCAAAAACCTACTTTTTCGAACTCCTCCGAGACCGTGCGTCCGATCTGCACGAAACTTGGACCGTGGCATCTCCAGACTGGCCTGACTAAAAGTTATGGAAATCAATTTTATATGATAAAAATTGCGCATATAACGCACAAGCAAATTTGCATAGCTAACTAAGAAAACACCAACTTTGCCATATCTCAGCCAAAATGAAAGATATCAACCCCAAACTTTAGATTATTCTTTGCCATGCCCCTCTGGAGGGACCCCATGCGTTTTAAGAAAATTGGTCGCTAGGGGGCGCTACAACTACAAAAAGTTTATATCTCATGAACGGCTCATCCGATTTATACGAAATTTGATTCGTACCATCTGTGCCCAATCCTGAGGCCATCCCTAGAATGGAGTACCGAGGGGTCAAAGTGAGCGTGGCCTATGGGACCCAATGTGACCCAACTCTAGATTCACCACTTACACTAATGTGAACAACTTTAAATTTACAGGGTAGATGGACAATGGGCCATGGATCACACCTACCAAAAATTACACATGTGGACCACTAGGTGGCGCTGTAATGGTTTTTTGTCATTAACTCCCACAATACACATCACACATTAGAAATTCTTACATCCACGTGTTCCTTGAATCAAGCTGAATTGCCTGATATAGGCCCCGCCCATTTCCGCGCAAACGTTTTTTCGCAGTATCGCGCAACGTGCAAAACCAACTTTCGCGAACTCGTCCCCAGGCCGCTCGACCGATCTGCACGAAACCTGGTAGTTAGCATCTCCAGATGGACCTGACAAAAAGTTATGGAAATCGTTTTGATACGTTGAAGTATGCCAATTTGACAACCAAACAAATTGTCCTAGATAGCTACGACACACGTATCATATCATATCTCGGTTAAATTTAAATTTATCACCAAATGACTTGAGATCCTTGTTCAACATTCCACTACGATACTGTGTACCAAATTTGGCGAAGATCGGCCTTTAGGGGGCGCTATAAGCAACGTTTATTTGTTTTCCCGCCAATTTTCTTAGTACATTTCAAAGGGAAATTTGCTATTGCAATATCTCTGCCACAGTAAAAGCAATCAACACAAAATTTCTGGCGCTCTTTCGGGATGGCTTTCTGAGGCGCTGTACCAAATTTGGCGAAGATCGGCCTTTAGGGGGCGCTATAAGCAACGTTTATTTGTTTCGCCCACTTACTCAATGCATTTAAATGGGAAATTTGCAATTGCAATATCTCTGCCACAGTAAAAGCAATCAACACAAAATTTGTGGCGCTCGCTCGGCATGGCGTCCCGAGGCGCTGTACCAAATTTGGCGAATTTGGTCCATAACTTTTGGACCACCACCCTCTCAGTCACTCTCTCATTTCTCTCTGCTGTCCCCTGTGGTCAGGGGGGTTAAGAAGTTTGTTTATAGTAGAGAATTGTTAAAAGCAGTCTGTGCGTGCATGGAGACGAACTGTTAACCGCTACATTTTCAAAAGCAGAGTACCGCAGACCTCGCGCATCAAACCTCTCGATATTCACCGACGCGTGCCCCCCCTACTCAATGCTTGGAGTCCCGCATCGGCGCAGCTTCGCGCTTCTTCGGGCGCGACTGGCGCGGCTCCGGGGCGCCGCGGGCGGACGACGGGCATCGGAGGCGGCGAACGGCGCGCGGAGGCGGACGGCGCCGGAGGCTGGCGGCGATGGAGGCTGGCGGCGCCGGAGGCTGGCCCCGCTATGGAGACTAGGCGGCGCCGGAGGCTTGGGCCCCCCGCTCATAACCCTGCTTGCAGTTCTAGTTTTTTTATTATTATTCTTCTTCTCCGCCTAAAACTCTGACTGCAGCCTAAACCGTACATAGTGGGGAGTTGCCATTTTCAGGACTGGTCCCAAAACCCCGCAAGGACCTCAGGCGCAAAATTCACCCATTTCCACCCCTAGGTGGCGCTATAGCAGAAAAAAACGTTTGGGCCCCATAACTCCCAAACCGTACATCCGACATTCAAAAACAATACATCTACGCGTTCCCTGGATCCAACTGAATCACGTGATATAGGCCACGCCCATTTCCGCCTGGACTTTTATGCCTTTAAAATCGCAATTTATCAAAAACCTACTTTTTCGAACTCCTCCTAGACCGTCGACCGATCTGCACGAAACTTGGACCGTGGCATCTCAGACTGGCCTGACTAAAAGTTATGGAAATAAATTTTATACGATAAAAATTGCGCATATAACGCACAAACAAATTTGAGTAGCTAACTATGAAAACACCAACTTTGCCATATCTCAGCCAAAATGAAAGCTATCAACCCCAAACTTTAGATTATTCTTTGCCATGCCCCTCTGGAGGGACCCCATGCGTTTTAAGAAAATTGGTCGCTAGGGGGCGCTACAACTACAAAAAGTTTATATCTCATGAACGGCTCATCCGATTTATACGAAATTTGACGGTACCATCTGGGGCCAATCCTGAGGCCATCCCTAGAATGGAGTACCGAGGGGTCAAAGTGGGCGTGGCCTATGGGACCCAATGTGATCCAACTCTAGATTCACCACTTACACTAATGTGAACAACTTTAAATTTACAGGGTAGATGGACAATGGGCCATGGATCACACCTACCAAAAATTACACATGTGGACCACTAGGTGGCGCTGTAATGGTTTTTTGTCATTAACTCCCACAATACACATCACACATTAGAAATTCTTACATCCACGTGTTCCTTGAATCAAGCTGAATTGCCTGATATAGGCCCCGCCCATTTCCGCGCAAACGTTTTTTTTTCGCAGTATCGCGCAACGCAAAAAACCAACTTTCGCGAACTCGTCCCTGGCCGTTCGACCGATCTGAACGAAACCTGGTAGTTAGCATCTCCAGATGGACCTGACAAAAAGTTATGGAAATCGTTTTGCTACGTTGAAGTATGCCAATTTGACAACCAAACAAATTGTCCTAGTTAGCTACGACACACGTATCATATCATATCTCGGTTAAATTTAAATTTATCACCAAATGACTTGAGATCCTTGTTCACCATTCCACTACGATACTGTGTACCAAATTTGGCGAAGATCGGCCTTTAGGGGGCGCCGTAAGTAAAGTTTATTTGTTTTCCGCCAATTTTCTTAGTACATTTCAAAGGGAAATTTGCTATTGCAATATCTCTGCCACAGTAAAAGCAATCAACACAAAATTTGTGGTGCTCTTTCGGGATGGCTTTCCGAGGCGCTGTACCAAATTTGGCGAAGATCGGCCTTTAGGGGGCGCTATAAGCAACGTTTATTTGTTTCGCCCACTTACTCAATGCATTTAAATGGGAAATTTGCAATTGCAATATCTCTGCCACAGTAAAAGCAATCAACACAAAATTTGTGGCGCTCGCTCGGCATGGCGTCCCGAGGCGTTCTACCAAATTTGCCGAAGATCAACCTTTAGCATAAGGCGTTCGAGGCGCTTTGGGAAATAAATGTAAATAATGCACAAAATTTGTGGCCCATGGCGCAACACAAAATTTGGGCGCTCGCTCGGCATGGCGTTCCGTGTAATTTGGTCCATAACTTTTGGACCACCACCCTCTCAGTCACTCTCTCATTTCTCTCTGCTGTCCCCTGTGGTCAGGGGGGTTAAGAAGTTTGTTTATAGTAGAGAATTGTTAAAAGCAGTCTGTGCATGCATGGAGACGAACTGTTAACCGCTACATTTTCAAAAGCAGAGTACCGCAGACCTCGCGCATCAAACCTCTCGATATTCACCGACGTGTGCCCCCCCTACTCAATGCTTGGAGTCCCGCATCGGGCGCAGCTTCGCTTCTTCGGGTGCGACTGGCGCGTCCGGGGGCATCGCGGACGGCGGGCATCGGAGGCGGCGTGGCGCCGGAGGCGGACGGGTCGGAGGCTGGCGGCGATGGAGGCTGGCGGCGCCGGAGGCTGGCAGCTATGGAGACGGGCGGCGCGGAGGCTTGGGCCCCGTTCATAACTGCTTGCAGTTCTAGTTTTTATTATTCTTCTTCTTCTCCGCCTAAAACTCCGACTGCAGCCTAAACCGTACATAGTGGGGAGTTGCCATTTTCAGGACTGGTCCCTAACCCCGCAACGACCTCAGGCGCAAAAATTCACCCATTTCCACCACTAGGTGGCGCTATTTCAGAAAAAAACGCGTTTGGCCCCATAACTCCCAAACCGTACAGCCGACATTCAAAAACTATACATCGACGCGTTCCCTGGATCCAACTGAATCACGTGATATAGGCCACGCCCATTTCCGCCTGGACTTTTATGCCTTAAAAATCGCAATTTATCAAAAACCTACTTTTCCGAACTCCTCCTAGACCGTGCGACCGATCTGCACGAAACTTGGACCGTACCAACTCCACACTGGCCTGACTAAAAGTTATGGAAAGAAATTTTATACGATAAAAATTGCGCATATAACGCACAAACAAATTTGCGTAGCTAACTATGAAAACACCAACTTTGCCATATCTCAGCCAAAATAAAAGCTATCAACCCCAAACTTTAGATTATTCTTTGCCATGCCCCTCTGGAGGGACCCCAAGCGTTTTAAGAAAATCGGTCACTAGGGGGCGCTACAACTACAAAAAGTTTATATCTCATGAACGGCTTATCCGATTTATACAAAATTTGATGCGTACCATCTGTGGCCAATCATGAGGCCATCCCTAGAATGGAGTACCGAGGGGTCAAAGTGGGCGTGGCCTATGGGACCCAATGTGACCCAACTCTAGATTCACCACTTACACTAATGTGAACAATTTTAAATTTACAGGGTAGATGGACAATGGGCCATGGATCACACCTACCAAAATTACACATGTGGACCACTAGGTGGCGCTGTAATGGTTTTTGTCATTAACTCCCACAATACACATCACACATTAAAATTCTTACATACACGTGTTCCTTGAATCAAGCTGAATTGCCTGATATAGGCCCCGCCCATTTCCAGCGCAAACGTTTTTTCGCAGTATCGCGCAAGAACGTGCAAAACCAACTTTCGCGAACTCGTCCCTAGGCCGTTCGACCCGATCTGCACGAAACCTGGTAGTTAGCATCTCCAGATGGACCTGACAAAAAGTTATGGAAATCGTTTTGCTACGTTGAAGTATGCCAATTTGACAACCAAACAAATTGTCCTAGATAGCTCGACACCGCGTATCATATCATATCTCGGTTAAATTTAAATTTATCACCAAATGACTTGAGATCCTTGTTCACCATTCCACTACGATACTGTGTACCAAATTTGGCGAAGATCGGCCTTTAGGGGGGCGCCGTAAGTAAAGTTTATTTGTTTTCCCGCCAATTTTCTTAGTACATTTCAAAGGGAAATTTGCTATTGCAATATCTCTGCCACAGTAAAAGCAATCAACACAAAATTTGTGGTGCTTTTTGGGATGGCTTTCCGAGGCGCTGTACCAAATTTGGCGAAGATCGGCCTTTAGGGGGCGCTATAAGCAACGTTTATTTGTTTCGCCCACTTAC